>NW_015507139.1:62530-72763 GCF_001515645.1 Sinocyclocheilus grahami
TTGATTGCTCTTCGGCTGGATATCAACACACCCATTAACGTAAACTACGCCAGAGCGCGTACACACCTCACGCCGTGCACGCACTCAAGGAAGTTGGACATTGCGGTGAATCAGAGCTAAAAAATTATATAAATACTGTTCGGTTTCTGGCACAAACTGATCGTTTCGTGTCTTTGGACATCAGTGTGTTCTCACGAACCACAGGGTTTAATTTGGATTTGTCTGTGCATGTTTTTTTTACTCTCATAGATTTTGTTACTATTGCCATGCATTATACGACTGATAGACTGCAACGGTTGGACTTAAAAATCATAATTTGTGTTATACTGAAGAAACAAAGTCACCTACATCTTGGATGCCCTGGGGGTAAGCAGATAAACATAAAATTTTCTTTTTTGGATGAACTATCCCTTTAAAACAAACCCGTCTATTACACTTAAAGTTAGACATTAAAAGTCAAGGATGTCACAGACACTATTTCCTTTGGCTCAGTCTCTAAACATCACACCAGTAAATAAATCACAGATTACATGTAGTTAATTCATTGAAAGGGGCATTTTAGACGGTTTTAGTCTTTTTTAGATGGTCTGAACCAGGGGTGCCCAAACTCGGTCCTGGAGGGCCGATGTCCTGCAGAGTTTAGCTCCAACTTGCCTCAACACACCTGCCAGGAAGTTTATAGTATGCCTAGTAAGAGCTTGATTAGCTGGTTCAGGTGTGTCTAATGGGGTTGGATCTAAACTCTGCAAGACATCGGCCCTCCAGGACCGAGTTTGGGCACCTCTGGTCTGCACCAACACACAGACACATGTTTTAGGTATTCATCTGACCAAAAGGTTTGATCCGGAAAACACACACGACTGCAACTGCGTGTTGTCATGAGTGTCTTCATAATTGAGTGTCTTCATAATCTACTTTTATTAAAACAACACAGCATGAAGTTACTGTATTCAAAAGCACAGTCCCCTGAAATGTTGTAGTATATCTTTATTTTTTTCTAAATATCTAAACATCTGCATTTAGCTTAAATATTATTTAAGTGTTTACAAAGCTGTCATGCCTGATGTTTATATTTTTAAGAACATTTGATATAGTTTATCGTTTTGAATTTTATAACATATATTTCACCAAACCTAAAGGGCTGAAAAATAGGTTTAGCATCAGTCCACATTTCAGCTGTTAGCCAGAAAATGCAAGTGAGCTGAGATTTCATTACTGAGATAATCTACTTTGGCTATCTATTTTTTTTAGATAGCCAAATCCCGTACACACTTCTGCATTTCATAATTTTTTATTCATTTTCATAAGATTTTTAGTCAATTTGTTTTGTGCAAAGATAATTCCTATGTAAAGATTGTTTGATTTTCTTTTTTTCTATAACCTTTACAAAGTGTGGAACATCATAGTTCTCAAATGTGTTTGCATTACATCTAACAAATATGACAGAAATGGAGAAACAAAATATGTTTAGCACATGCACACATTGTAGATGCTTACGTACACCAGATATGTTGCTTTATTTGAGTCAAAGAAGATGGCGATAGTAACCGATAACATTCTTTAATGTTTAATGTCGTTGTGTTGAAAAAGATTCTGTGGATAAACACCTCAAAAACACCTTTAAGAAATAATTTGAAATGGAGGTTTGTCAAAATAATAAAAAGTTCAGTCAAATGTTTAAAAATGTCCTTAAATGAATAGGTATGTGCTTGTCATGCTCTCTATCCCATGCAAAGATTAGCATGAACTTGCGGAGGAGTCTTAAAACAAATACAGCCAAACAAACGAAATGCGAATTGTGTCATCTGCTATCTGAACAAGATGACTAAATCTAGTGGAGTAATACAAATATCATTTACAAATCCGCATTTAAAAAACTTTCACAATTGTTTATGAAACAGATTTTCTGAATTCTATATGCATTATAAACATTTCTTTTCTTGCTTGACTCTCTTTCTTAGTGATTTGGTCTCTTGAATGCACGAAAGGTTATGGATGAAATTTATCTATACTCTTTACAAGAGCGTAGAAACTTTAACATGCTCAAACTTTAAAGAATGTGTTTTCAATTGTAATAGTTTTAAGGGTAAAACAGCTAGACTTAATTTTTGTGTTGATGCTTCATGTGATCGCACTTTGTGAACAGACACAAAGTTGCACTAAAAGAAATATCTCAAAGAGAAAAACTGTAACTTGGTTTCTTAATTTTAATTTATTCCTATTATGATGACAAAGAGATGTCTTCACCTAAAAACATACACAGTCCAACAAACAAATTGTGAACGGCCATCCGAAATCTTGATAATATGACTAAATCTAGTGGATTAAGAGAAAAATTTGAGTAATGTACAAAACATTGTGATTCTTAGATGTGCCATGTCCCTGGTGAAAATCTGTTGGCATGCAAAAAACACTCAAATGTTTTAGCACAGCTATTTATACACATAGTACTGTATAAGAACTGTATATTGTGTCACTTGCATAGAAAATCCATTACCAGTTTATCAGGGTCAAAAGGAAATGATGATAATAGTTGAAACATCCTTAGCTTGTACATCTCTTTCATGTTGAAAATCACAGATTCTGGTGCGTTTAATCTTTTAGCGAATCATTTAAAAATGACATGATACCTACAAAATAGTCAAAGTGTATGTTTTCTGTTTTAGGTAAGAAAATGTACACAAAGTGTTAAAGGCCAGGTAAATAATTTGAAACATAGGTCTGTCAAATGAGAAAAGTTCAGTCATACATTTAAAAAGTTTTCTGAAGTAAAAATTATTTGTTTGTCACAAACACATCCAAAGAGTTTTCTACTCATGTGAGAAAAGCACTTGGGTACATTAATGATCTAAAGAAACAATGCTGATCATCAGGATATTTTAAAGAAATTAAAGACAATAGACAGTGTGCCTTGCTTTAGTGACACAAAATGTGTTTAACCTTTTAAACATGTTTAAAATTGTAGGTGTAATTATTTTACTGAGAAGTCTTAAGCGAAATGTATATTTGTTCTTTTACAGTACACATACTATCTACAGGCTAGATTAAAATGAAAACATTTCTTAAATAACAACAAAAAGTAAAAACAACCATACGATTTAGCTCATACTTAAAATTGAGTATACTCAGATTTGTGTGTGTATGTGTGTGTGTGTGGTTCAGGTATACCCTACGTTATGGGACAAAGATGGCAATATCCAAAATCCTTGACCTTGTGGGGACATTTTTTTTGTCCCCATGAGGAAACAAGCTTATAAATCATACAGAATGAAGTTTTTTGAAAATCTTATAATGCACATATTTTCTGTAACAAGTTTTCTGTAAGGGGTAGGTTTATGTGTAAGGTTGGTGTAGGGTGATGGAAAATACAGTTTGTACTGGATAAAAACCATTACGTCTACGCAATGTCCCATAAAACATGGAAACCCAATGTGTGTGTGTGTGTGTGTGTGTGTGTGTGAGAGAGAGAGAGCCCGAAGAATCAGCCAAAGTGTTGATTCATTGTCTAAAGCAGGGCTTATTTAAAATGTTGGGGCTTATTTAAAATTTGTTTGTCTTGTCACATCATGTTATGTACTTTGATTTCTTTTAAACAGTATTGTTCAGCACAATGGTCAATCATTGTTGATTTATTGTGCTTTATAAATAAAATGAACTGAACTGAACTAAAGCATGATTCTGTGCACATAATATGAGGTGGATTTTGTAAAGCCATTAACACAAGCACATAGAGGATACTCGCATCCACTGCCAGTTAGACACCTTCACTGTTAGAAGGAAATTGATAGGGACGGTGGTCAGGGAAGTTGAATAATTTTTAACTTAAGACTCCTCCTCATAAGTTTATCTATTCAACCTACAGATTAGGTTGTTCTGATCCTACAGAGGTGTTAGCATACACACATACAGATGACGTAGAAAGAACATGCCCGGACATGACATATTTTTCAGACGCATATAGAAATATGTTCTTGGTGAATTCTTTAATTCTATGTTTCAGTTTTCAGTTGTTTTTTTTGCATGAGGTGCTTTATTGGCATGATAAATATTTTGTACATTCGTATTGCCAAAGCGTTTCAGTATTGTTGCAAACAAAACAGTGATGTCTTAGCTATCAACATTTAGCCTATAGATCAAGCAGAACTGAACCGTTTAGGGGTTTGACAGGGACACGTGTTTGGATCTCTTTCAACCCCCAAACAAAGCACATTCCCATTAACAATCATATTAAAACATTATATTGGACACCGACTACATCACGGTAGGAAACAGATAGGGGAGAAGCTTTGGGCTCTGGTGTCTAGAGACCAATCCACCAAAGGTGTTGACCTAAAACACAAACATGGAAGGCATGTGTCCAGACAACCTCCTTATTCAGAGGTGGATGTAGACGGGTCGGTAGCCACACAGTTGTGAAGTGAAGTGACGTGTGGCCAAGTATGGTGACCCATACTCGGAATTAGTGCTCTGCATTTACCCATCCAAAGTGCACACACACAGCAGTGAACACACACAAACCGTGAACACACACCCGGAGCAGTGGGCAGCCATTTATGCTGCGGCGCCCGGGGAGCAGTTGGGGTTCGGTGCCTTGCTCAAGGGCACCTCAGTCATGGTATTGAAGGTGGAAGAGAGTGCTGTACATTCACTCCCCCCACCTACAATCCCTGCCGGTACGAGACTCGAACCCACAACCTTTGGGTTATGAGTCCGACTCTCTAACCATTAGGCCACGACTTCCCACTTTTTTTTTTTTTTATGTGATGTGTTGGTGTCTAGCATTAACATATACTGTACTGATCAAACAAAACATTGATCCTGTCAAGGTGACAATAAACACCCCTTTGCTTAGCCATTTTTTCCACAATCAGGAAGAACCCAAACACCTCCAGGCTGGAAGTGAGCAACAGGTCAGGAAGGAATGCCATAAAACCCCATGGCACAGGTGAGAGATAAAAACATCATAAATCCAGTCATAAATGCATCAAAAGTCAGATCTAACATCCGGTTTGATCTTTTTGATTTACACACCCCACTGTCATGGCAGTCAGGGTGACAGAGGGGTCATATAGCCATAAATCAGACCATGTACACATTTGACATATGACAACCTGTCGATCAACGCTGACAGGGGGTCATAAATCATCAATCTGACACAAAGTCTGTTATAACTACTCGCGTGCAATTTAGCACATTAATTTCTTTAATATTCTGGGCTATTCTGCTTGTCTGTAAATAGTATGATTTATGACAGTTTTTCTGACCTCCAGGCTGGAAGTGAGCAACAGGTCAGGAAGGAATGCCATAAAACCCCATGGCACAGGTGAGAGATAAAAACATCATAAATCCAGTCATAAATGCATCAAAAGTCAGATCTAACATCCGGTTTGATCTTTTTGATTTACACACCCCACTGTCATGGCAGTCAGGGTGACAGAGGGGTCATATAGCCATAAATCAGACCATGTACACATTTGACATATGACAACCTGTCGATCAACGCTGACAGGGGGTCATAAATCATCAATCTGACACAAAGTCTGTTATAACTACTCGCGTGCAATTTAGCACATTAATTTCTTTAATATTCTGGGCTATTCTGCTTGTCTGTAAATAGTATGATTTATGACAGTTTTTCTGAATTGCTAAAACACTAAACCACAATCTCTGAACCAGATTCTCACTAGCTTAAACCAATTTGTCAAATAAAGCAGTCATTCTGCTAAACCTTAAACACGTTCAGGCAGTTAGGTCCTATTTGCAAATCGCATGCACTCTTTTAGCAAAACTCTAAACACATTCTAATTCACTTAAACACTTATCACACTGTGATGCATTTGTGCTGGAAAATGCTAAACACAAGCGGCAAAAGTTAAACACAACTAAAGCACAGTTATCGTCGTTTACACACAATGATTCAAAATTGTTCACACTTGTTTCTAATGATGTGATCAAACCAACTGTACAAAATATGAGCCAGTTCAGAGTGCACAAGTGGCACTCTGAGAAGGAGAGGAGGAAGAGTACCTGTAAGAAGTGGAGGATGAGAAGGAAGAGGATGAGGAGAGAAAGAGTAAGGCTTAGAGTGTTATCAAGGATTGATCTGTCAGACTAGAGGGTTTTTTCTCTTTGTCTAGCAAAAAAGACAGCATTACTTGTTATGTGGACAAAGTCCTCAGGCTGGACTCAAGCACAAAGACATGATGCTGAGACAGGATGAATCTCTCATTGACCCTGATTTTACAACTTACAGTATTTGAGTGTACTCTAATATGCTATTTATTTAGAGTTTTATTTGACCTTTGTAGTTGGACTGCAGTATTTTTGTAGTATCCAAGTGCTGAATATATACAAAAATTCAGTACTATTCAATATTCAGCACTGTTCTTGCTGCACATACAGTAGGCCTATACAATATATTCACCTTACTCAGTTGCAATTACTATACTTTTTTACAGAATTGCAAAATTGTTTACTCAATACAATATACTTTTTTCTGTAATGTTCTGGATGCGGTGTTATCCATTTCTCTGTAGTGTCTAATGAATGCTCTGTAGTGTTTATTTTATTGACTCATGTGGCCATAGCTCATGATGCGAAAACAAGAAAAAGGCGCCTAAACTAGAAAGACCAAAGAAATCCAGTTTGAAAGTTGACGCCCACTATTGTTGAGTGACGTGTCGACAACTGTAACCCTGAAAATGAAATGTGGAGTAAATAAATAAATAAATATTTTTTTTATGCGTTTAATTATTTAATTATACATCTGTTGATTTATTTATATATTTCAACATTTATTTAAAGCTGCCGTCTGTAACTTTTTTTGGTTAAAAATTATCCAAAATCAATACTTGAGCAAGTACATAACCAGCCAGTGTTCAAAACTATCGCTTTACTTTAGCCCGATTCACAACAGTTAGCTTATAATAATGTTTTCTAATTTGAGTGGAATGGGTAGGTTTTCGTGGGAAATTCGAGCATGGCACTGCATCATTACGTCACGTCTGTAAACATAAAGAAGTTGTCCCGGCTACTAGGCTATCGCATGTGAGGATCCTGCAGGTGGAGGATCGTTTACTTTATAGCCTTTTCTCACAGCAGCCAGAATAATTAAATGTATCATTTTGATGGCGGATTGTAATCCATAAATTATGTGTTTATGAAACACATGTGAAATGAAATTAAATTATATTCCAGTTATAAATGTGCCTCTGATTACAGATAGCCAGGGATTACAAAGATTTGTATTTTAAAGAAAACCAGTTCGAAGGGAGCATAATTTGCTTTTTGGGTTAAAATAATTTCTTAATATGAAATTCAAAGAGTATGACAATTAGATTAGACTGTGCAGAAATTGAAATCTACATGCTAATACACACTATAGTCATAGTCACCAATGCTGATGTTGTTAACATTAATCATTTGAGAATAAAGTATAACAATAATAATAATTTGAACGGTTTGATGTGATATGAGCTAACCGATCTTTAGATTTAATCACCATTGGTATCAAGATTTATGGTAATGCTTTTTTCCTCAGTTGGTCAGAACAAACGTGGCAGACTTGTTACTTACTTGTTCAGATGGCAATATACGGTGAATATGCATATTTGCGTCATATTCCAAGACGTAGGCTAATCTGTGATTGCGAAGTACAGTAAATATCCACACCGGTGCGGTGACTGACTGCCACATATACTCTTCAGAACATTAGATTCATCCGCGCTGGAGCCGTGCCGACTCACAACCCACGCAAGCTAGATAATTCCGCACACAGCTGCAATTCCAGGTTTTCAAACAGATATGGCGACAAAGAGGCAAAACTTACGGACTGCAGCTTTAATTATTTAATTGAGTAATTTGGCCCTCCATAGAAACGAAGACTGCAAATTATAACATCCAAGTGAAAGATATGACACCAACATGTCAGAAAATAATAAAAAACCATAATCACTGAGTTGGAAAAAGGATCACCTCCTCTTAAAGCTGGGTGATTCTTTTCTATACCCACTGTAAATACCTGCTGCTGTCATTGTCCTTAATGGTAATCAAAGCAACAAAACACAACTTTAACAAAGATTAATCTATATTTAATATATCTTATTTTATTTGTAACTTTGTTCTATTTTATTTATCTGTGCTTGTAATTTGTTTATTTGTTCTTATTTTTATTACTGATGGTTCACTTGTCTTTACAAATGTTTGACTTTTATCAGTTATGTTAATGGGCACCGATCCGTGGGTGCAAACTATCCAGTGCATATTCATGTTTTTGTTCAGTGCGGAGTTATGCTTGTGAATCCTCTCATTATAACAAAACTTTGTAAGACTGTGATAAACTAAAGAGGGGTTGCAGATTTTTAGTGATTATAAAGGGAGTGCTTTTTGTGTATAAAAATGGGCCTGTATAAAACTTGTGTTTGGGCAGATTTCATTATCAGTAGCTCATATTTAGGCGATCACATGGAGTTTTATATGGCAGTAGGAATATAATGAGCAGGATATTTGTTAATTTCCTCCGTGAAAATCTCTATGTACAGTAAACATCTATAGTTAATGTACATGGGCTTCATCCAATATACTTGGGCATTTGTTGATTTTATCTTATGTGTGGATTATTTGGTTTTATTTAAAAAAACAGAAGCATGCTGAATGGACTCTGATGTGAATCTCTGGTTTCAACAGCTATGATAAATAATAAACATGATACAAGGCTGGTTAACTTTATTAACATGGGGTGAGGGGGTTGGGTGTTATGCAGGTTGGCCACCCACTGGCAGAAACATAAATTGGCACCTGTGGTTATGCTACTAGTTTTTGCTGTGGTATCAAAGAAGTACTTAAAGTTTTCTTTATATAATAAGTGTTCTTTGAATAATAAAGAACTATTTTGCTCATCTGGAAAATTATCCGATCTGTGACTTAAAATCCTTAATACTGTGAGTTTTGTGATCTGTTGCACCCCTGCTCTCTTGACTCGTTATTTGAAGAAAAATACAATCATGGAAGTTTTTGATCATGCTGGCTTTGTCTGCAGAGAAGTTCAGCCAATGTTTTTTTTATTTGGGCTAATTAAATTCATTTTGGGCTACCAAAATCGAAGAATGCCTGCCCGAAGGGCTACCAGGGATTTCAAAATTTTTCAAGCCCTGATTTGACAACCCTTTTTGTAGCACACCTCAATGCTCAAGTGCACAGAAAACTGAGTGCTTTAAAGTATGATTTACTTAATCTAATAGACAGCACTCAGACAAGTTGTTGCTTATTTCTCTAGGTTAACTCATTCATGCTACAATCAAATGATTAGTTTTCTCTTATGTTCAGGGTGAAGCGACTTGGCTACTTTGATCATACTCAAAGGCAGCTTGGAGAGAGAGCCTTGTATGTGTTTCCTGCCAAGAGTGAAACTACACGGATCACCTGTGAGGGGCCAGAGGGGGCATCTGCTCATCCTGAGGACCCTGTTGTTCGAAAGGTACGGTTGATTTGGCCATATCTGGTTTGTTTTTTTGAAAAACAATTTTTTGTTGTTAGAAGACATAGATGTCTAAAGTATCAATACCGCTGCACAGAGAAGTTGATACTTACAGTATTGGTAGTAAAGAGTACCTGTTTTTCTGTGGTTTAGAGGTTGCAGTGTAAAATACAGACTAATAGATCTACAGCTCTTTTATTTTATTATTATTCATTTTTAATTTTAATCTAAAAAGAGTATGGACAAGAAAATGAGAAAACTGTTGCTAGTTGAACAACTAGCTTTAATTAAGGCCTCTACAATCAAACATGAACAGAAGAACAGTAAAATAAATTTTCTGTTAAACTGAATGTCAACACTGAATCTGTATTAATGTTTACTTTGTTGTAAATTATAAAGCTTTTTTCTGGTGAAGGTTTCTTCAGTAGATGATGCGATTGAAAATTTTAAACACTGTTTTAGGGATGTTCATTTCGGTTATTTTTCCCAACCGACAACCGACGCTTGTTAACCGATTGTTAACCGTTAACCGACAAGATTATTTTAAATTAGAATTGAATTAAATTAGAAAGCATAAGTGTCTGTGACCTGTTAAAATACTAACATTTGTTTCCCTGGGATTAATTTTACATGCGCAAAAAGCAGCAAACAACAGAACATGAGGATTCACATGGTCGTATCACATCATGCACCTGCAGCGCTTCTGCGAGCGGAGAAAAACATAATAAAGCTAGGCTATATATATATATATATATATA
>NW_015507139.1:72819-84129 GCF_001515645.1 Sinocyclocheilus grahami
TTTTACTTAAATAATAAATTAAGAAAATGAAAGAAAAACTGTGCAACAAGTAGCCTAGTATGCAGAGTTTTGGTTCATTTTTGTGCTGTGCGAAAGGAAACAGATGGCAGAAAGCGGCATCCTATTTTTCTTTAGGCTTATTTTATGAAAGCACAAAGATTAGTTTTTATTGTGAACGTACACAAATAAAGGCAAACCTTTTACAATTCTGATTATCTTTAGAAGGAAAAAAATTCAAGTGATTGCGCCGGCGCCGCATGTGCACAGTTACGCATTGCTACCTTGACAATGCAGCCTGTTCATTATCATAATAAAATACAGTCAGTCAACCATATGGAAAAAAACTATGTAGTAAAAAAAAAATATGTAGTAAAATCTGTTAAGCCATTAAGGTTATGTGTTATCACTGTACCGCCGTGATGTTATGCAAAACAATTTGTTTTACATGGATATTGGAACGTGAGTGAAGTACATAATAAATAATAATTTTACATCGCGAATACGGAAACATTTGATTTTGTGTGGAATGAGAGACCCAACGTTGGTTTCAGTTTCGTTTGAACCAAAATGAATTTGTTTTGGCTTGTCATTTATATTGCTATAGCTTATATTTTTTATTCTTGTTCTTTTCTAAATACTGTTAATTGAAAGGATTTGTTGTGGAGTGAGGGGAACTAAAATAGCCTAGCTATGTTTACAGTGTTTATTATAATGTTTGTAAAAATTTTGCGTCGGCATTAGGCCTATTTCTGAATGAAATAATAAAATGCGACTTATATGCGACTTGTTCTTTTTTCCCTAAAAACTATTTTTTTTATACGCGTAGCGTATTTTAACCATGCAGCAAACTGTTTAAAATATTTTGATAAATTACTGAAAAAATAAATAATTAAATTACTTTTTAAACCGCTTAACTGATTGCATTAATCGGTCAAAATTCTTACCGTCGGTTAAATGGTTAAAATGAACATCCCTACACTGTTTACTTCATTTGTATCTTTGTTCTGTTATGTTATTGCTTGTAATTTATCTTTTTATGGACTGCATATCCATCTTGAATTATTACTTGAAAACTTGAAACAATTTCTATTTAATTGAAACATGCGAATAGTTTAATCAGTTAGTTGAAATATGACTAACCTGGTGTTAGTCAAAACTAACTAGTTTTCTAAATGGAAAGAAATTGTGTTTTTCTTGCTTTTTGATCATTATTGTTTGTTCATTTTCAGTTAAAAAGAATGTTTAAAAAGGAAGTGGGAAAGAAAATTACAGAAAATGCAGACACACAGAGTAACAATTCAACGGAAGGCACGGAAGGTACTGCACTTGTCATTATCGTGTTAACCACAAACTGAGCTGAATTGTCAATAGTCAGCATGGTCCACATAACTGTTGCTTCTCTGTGCTGTTTGAATAGGTATCTGATTATGTGACTTTTTGGATATTTCAGTCTATGCTTACCATTTTAAATGCTAAGAAATTGTCAATTTTTTTGAACCATGTCTTATTCTCTAGGTGAAAAGAGATCAGTGCAGGAACAGGACTGTCCTGATGATAATTCTGTTCCATGCTACCCCAACAATGGTGCTGTTCCATGCCAGGATGCTCTAGAGGAGGGAAAAGAGCCACTAGATGTTCTTCAGGAACAATGTGCCCATTTGGGGGAACAAGAGTCAGATGAGGAGCCAGGGGATGATACAGATGATACCAGTTCTGTCACTTCCTCTGCCAGCTCAACAGCCTCACTGCAGAGTGGCCCAACCCGAAAAAAGAGCATCCCCCTCTCTATACGCAACCTAAAGAGAAAGCACAAGAAGAAGAGAACTAAGTTTTCACGCGAGTTTAAACCAGGAGACAGGTGAAAGAATCCACAAACAAATGTCTCATTGATTTCTGAGTTTGAAATGAAAATCTAAACCAGCTGTGTTGTGTATCATAGTGCAATACCTGCAGAATTACCCATGATATTATATAATATTCCTGGTGGAATGACCTGTCCAACTCAATCAGAGCAGCTGAGTCCTTAGCCATCTTCAAGAATCGGCTAAAAACACATTTCTTCCATCTTTATTTGACCCTCTAACTCTATCACTCTCAAATCTAATACTATTCTTTAAAAAAAAAAACTTGCCCCTTTTAGACTTGCACTATATTCATTTACTAACTGCTTGTTTTCTTTAAAAAAAAGAAAAAAAGCTTGCTCTATTCTTTTTCTATTATAAGCTATTTTCTTTTTATTTATTATATAATAAAAAAAAATTTAAAAAAACTTGCTACGTGTACTGCATTAAGCTAACTGAGACTTGTTATAGCACTTGCATATCATTGCTCTCTTGTTGATTTTGATTGCTTCCATTGTCCTCATTTGTAAGTCGCTTTGGATAAAAGCGTCTGCTAAATGACTAAATGTAAATGTATATAACATATATATATATATATACTGTATACAGTAGTGTGAAAAGTTTTTTGCCCCCTTCCTGTTTTTTTTATTTTTTGCATATTTGTCACACTTAAAAGATTCAGATCATCAAACTAATGTCCTTAGAATCATCTTCAAGAATCGGCTAAAAACACATTTCTTCCATCTTTATTTGACCCTCTAACTCTAGCAGTCTCTATTCTAATTCTATAAAAAAACTTGCCCCTTTTAGACTTGCACTATATTCATTTACTAACTGCTTGTTTTCTTTAAAAAAAAGAAAAAAAGCTTGCTCTATTCTTTTTCTATTATAAGCTATTTTCTTTTTATTTATTATATAATAAAAACATTTTTAAAAAAAAACTTGCTACGTGTACTGCATTAAGCTAACTGAGACTTGTTATAGCACTTGCATATCATTGCTCTCTTGTTGATTTTGATTGCTTCCATTGTCCTCATTTGTAAGTCGCTTTGGATAAAAGCGTCTGCTAAATGACTAAATGTAAATGTATATAAACATCTCACAGAATTGATTAATATGGTTGCAAATTGACAAACAATTTTAAATAATAGATTTTAATGACCTTCGATTCTGGTTAGGGTTATATGGCCTTTTTCACACATACTGCATGAGCAGGGCATGAGTAGTGTGTTTTTTTTATTTTTTTATTTCAATGCCCGTATTAACAAATTACACTAGTAGTGTGAGCCATGTGGTTTTGCACCTTTAAAAGGGTTCCCAGACAAAGCAGTAAAAGGATAAATAGGTGTGGCACCACAAACATTACAAATAACCTATTCTGAACTCTGCTATGTGCAAAAAACTTAAGCATCAGGAGATTAGAAAAAACAAGGGAAAACATTGAATAACATTTGAATGCTGAATGCAGACAATTGAAGCAGCTAGCACTAGATTGGGGTTCTAGGTAAGTTATTTACTATTGTGTTTTAAATATCACCCCCTCCCAAAACCATTCTGTGTTTTATTGTCATTATTAAAGGAAATAATTATGAGATTAAAATCTGTTGCACAGAAGAGACATTGCCAGTGTGAACACCCAACACAACCATGCTGCTCATGCAGGAAACGTGTATAAAATGTCTGTTCTTTCAACATTTTGAGTAGAACACTGTAGTAAAATAATCTGAAAGTAAATTAATGTGAAGAGAGAGTAAGGCTAAGCTTGCAATAGTAAAATGGGGGGAAAAAATATTGGTCCAGTTTGAACTACATATGACTTTTATGAACCATGTCTTTTTAATGAATTAGTCAAAATGAGTCACAGGCGAGCTATCTAAAAGTCACTCCCTGAACTGCAGGCCATTTACTTTTGGTAATAAATTTACTAATAAATGTACAGTTATAATGTGCAGTTAAGCATGATTAATCAAATCATTAAGTTGGATTACAACCAAAATTCTTAAAATTAGGATCTCTCCAAAATTGTTACGATTCCCAGCCTGTATTGAGCATGTCGTTTTGTTGTCGATGCAATTAACATTTTGATGTGTATGTGCAGTGAGACTAGGGACAATATAATGAAACCTTGCTAAGCTCTATATGGATTCACCTGTCTTTCATAGTATGGAGAATAACTCAGGAGACGTGTGATGTTATATCTCCTTGTCCTTTTGAAAATGTTCTTGATATGCATTTGTAGTATCTATGTCATTTTCTTTCCAGCTCACTTGGAGAGAGGCAAATTTGCATCATATTAAGAAAATACCACAAATGACACTCCATTTTTTAATAGTAATATTAAAGACATCATATACCTGTTAACTGTTAAAGACCATAAAAAATAAGATGATCAGATATTATAAGACCCATCTAAAGGTTCAGAATATTTCATATCATATTTCTGTCAAATTAAATAAGACAGCAATTAAATAGACTCTCAAATGGTTTGTCTGTTTGTGCATAGGGTGGCAGTTGAGGTTGTCTCCACTGTAACCTCTGCAGATGTAATGTGGAAGGATGGTAGATTAGAGACAGGGATCCGCTCCAATGACTTGATCCCTATCCAGCACCTGGACAACCATGAGTTCTGCCCGGGAGACTACGTTGTAGACAAACGATGTATGTTCTCTTTTTTTTAACACAATTATGCAATTTTCAATATGGATTTTGATTTGCATGTTTCATGCCCTTATTGGAGCAGTCCTTATTAGGTTGTTTACAATTGACTTGGTAATTAGATCTTTTAGTCACAACAAGTGATTGCTTTTTACTCACTTGAAATAAACTTTGATTGTGGTTCCTGCAGCCCAGGCTTTTCAGGATCCAGGCATCTATGGAGTGATTCAGTCAGGTGACCATAAGGCCAGAACCTGTGTAGTCAAGTGGGTCAAACTTAATGCTGCAGGCGACGATGTTGAGGTATTTTTGTTTTTAGCGTTAAGAGGTGTTTGAGATTGTCTGTTTTAATATCATTTAACAAATAATCTTGTATATGTAGGTGATTGGGGAAGAGGAGGACGTTAGTGTTTATGACATTGCTGATCATCCAGATTTCCATTTCCACACAACGGATATTGTCATAAGGATTGGCAACTCTGACACAGAGGACTGTGAAAATGAGGTACAAAAATAGTTTTGCATTTAGGAAAATTTAAGAGAACATTTCCTGGCTTACCACATTGTCAGTGTGTGTTTATATGAAGTGACTCTGATTATGTAGTTTAAAATGTAACTCCTGACTCCTCTGTGAGTTTTGCCTAGAGTTTGATATATCTGAATCTCATAGTAAATTTTATTCAAGTGCAATTTTTTGTGGACAATATGTCTTGGTGCCTCTAAAGGGAGTTAGATAGTTCTACCTTGTTATTTGCAATTTTTGTGTTCTTTGGTTTTCATTCTCCTTTTGCCTCAACTGTAATGTAGAGATCTGTTGGCCAAGTGTGCAGGGTGGATCTGAGCAGTAAAGTGGAGGTTGTGTGGGCTGATAATTCTAAGACAATTGTCCTGCCACAGGTATGCACCAGTTTACTCAAACTGATGTAATGATCTTGCTACTGTAAAAGCACACATCCACCTATAGACCTTAGAACTAACACTTATTTATTCTTTCTCTCTCAGCACTTGTATAATGTCGAGTCTGAGATTGAAGAAACATATTATGACTCTGCAGAGGGCAGCAGTAGTGGTGCCTCATCTGAAGAATGGGAAGATGAGAGTGATAGCTGGGAGACAGATAATGGGCAAGTGGAAGAGGAGCCAGGTGCTGGGGAAACCATCCCAGACTCCTCCCCCATTACAGGTGCCACTGCTGATGGCAAAACCCATGGCGTGCATGCCTCCACGACTACAGACTCACCAGGAGCTGTCCCCACTCCTGAACTTCCTGGAGGTCTTGAATTCTCTTACAGTTATATTGCAGAATTAAGTATCGGATAAAATGTTCTCTTTGGTGCATTGACATTAAACACAGCACATTCACATTACAAAAGAAACAAAATGGATAGATGCCAAACGTCCAGAATTGCCCAGCAATATAGACCTCACAGAGTATTTATCCATTTTAAGTGAGACTCCAGACTGTAAAGAGTATAAATGTTTGTCAAATTTACCAGTAGTTATTGTGCACCACCAGAATACTGCACAGAGTTCACCCGGAATCTAAAAAAAATTTTTTTAGGTTAATTCGCATCAGGTGTATTTTTTCTAATAACTAAAACTAAATCACTTAATTTTTATATTAAATTATATTATATTTTTATATTAAAAAATATATATATATTTTTTTTTTTACATAAAACTAAATATATTCTACATGTGTATATAAAAGTATAATTAATATTTTCTTAGAGATGTGATTACATCATCAATGGCGTTGTTAGGTTTTCTGGTCACCTGTGGAGTTTATTGCTTTAAAACTGCGGCCTCGGTAGAAATTGAAGGGAAGCTCTGGGCCCCATGTACTCTGTTCCCACCTTTCCCCCTACTAGTGATGCCCATGGACATCTCTGCAACATCAAAGACAGACAACACTAAATACAGAATTTTATCAACTGTAGATATCCTCTGCTCATTGGTTAGGGAACAGTGAACACATTGTAGCAATTATTTTTATTATTTTTGCTTGCTCAGGTGGAGGTGGAGTTGCACCTGAAGAGAAACCCAGTAAAGAGACTCCGCCACGTGGCTTCCGTGAGCTTAAAGAAGCCCTGAAAATTTTGGAAAGTTTAAAGAACATGACTGTTGAGCAGCTCTGGACCGGATCACCGACCTCTCCCACTGCCGAACCATCAGCCACAAGTGCTGCCACAACCCCCGCCGATGCCAAACCCACGAAAGAAAAACGCTTTTTGGATGACATTAAGAAACTTCAGGAGAACCTGAAGAAAACTCTAGACAATGTGGCCATTGTAGAAGAAGATAAAATGGAGGCTGCCATTGAGGAGGAAAAAGTGACGGCGCCAGTGCTAGCTGAACCACAGACGCCTGTGCGTTCTGAGTGGCCTAGTGACACGCCAGTTTTGTGTCAGCAGAGTGGAGGCAAACCGGGTGTCACCTTCACCAGTGCTAAAGGGGAAGTGTTTTCTGTTTTGGAATGGGCACCAGGTACAGACACCAGCAAACCTTTTTTTTTTATGAACAAATAACATTTACAATTATCGACTTGCTTCTGCATATGTAGTACCTTCTCATATGAAACATATATAGTGATTTATAATGATAATAGTGTGTTCGAATTTAAATATGAACAAAAATCAGTACGTTTTCAAATATCACATCATACATTTACGCATTTAGCAGACGTTTTTACTCAAAATTGTAAATAGTATTGAAGGTACACATTTACATTTTAATCAGAGCTATCAGTGCCATGCTCTGCTGTTTGAGCTACAGGAAATCTTGTCTGAGTTTCATTCCAGACGCTCTCTAAAATGACCTGTGTTTCTCATCATAGACACCCACTCGTTTAAAAAAATGGAGTTCCAGCCAGCAGAGGCAAAGAAGTTCTTTAGCACTGTAAGGAAAGAAATGGCCCTGCTGGCCACCTCTCTGCCTGATGGCATCATGGTGAAGACTTTTGAGGACAGAATGGTAAGTGTCCCTTGCACACAATCTTTTTATGAACATATTTGGTTTACTTTTGCAATGTATGAAAAACAAAAAATGTGAAATATGATTTGTTTCTTCAAGTAACATTTCCTCTTGTTTTTCTCTTTAGGATCTTTTCTCAGCTCTCATTAAGGGCCCTAACCGCACTCCCTATGAGGATGGACTCTTCCTTTTTGATATCCAGCTTCCTAATATATATCCTGCTGTTCCTCCTCTCTTCCGTTACCTCTCTCAGTGCAGCGGGCGACTTAACCCAAACCTCTATGACAATGGGAAGGTTTGTGTCAGTCTTCTTGGCACCTGGATTGGAAAGGTAAGCTGACCTAGTCTCTGATCTCATTTCTGGCTAATATACTCCTGGTGGTTTTGAACTAGCCACCTTTTTGCATTTCCTTTGATCATTCTTCATTGTCACTATGTTGGATGACTTTACTTTGATATATATATTTATATTACATGTACCTTATTTTAGAAAATAGTATTAATAAGAGTAACACTCACAATGACTTTATATTGTAATTATACTTACCTCCGCGCCAGCTTTGTGATTTCATCGATGGTATATTATTAGGCCTAACTTGTTTTGTAATGCTTAATATGTTTGTAATAATTACATACTATTAAAATATTGGCAACAAAAATAAACATTACACAAACATACTGTATAACACATACATTTTATGTACTTAGTATTTTTAGTGTCTTGAAACTCCCTAGCAGCGTTTTGTGCTCAGATACAATGACAATGTTCGTAGAGCGCCCTCAGGTGACCGTTAATTTTACATTAGAATGAATACACCACATACAGGTGATTAACGAATACCACTTCAGTAAATTAGTGCACTATATAGGGGATAGGGAGCGGTTTCGGACACAGTGTTTAGTATTCTTCAAAAGATCTATATGAAATTTTTCAGTGACCACTCTGTTATTAGTATTAATGAAAAGCACAATTTAACTTTAGCACTAGATACCCTCCATTACATTATTTGAATATAGGTCAATGTTGACGTGTGATTTTTGTAATGTTTCCTTTCACAGGGTACTGAAAGATGGACAAGCAAATCCAGTCTGCTGCAAGTGCTTATCTCTATACAAGGTTAATTAAAAACTGCTCCTATTATGCCCTTGTTAGTGTCTACTTGTTAGTGCTACTTTTTTGGAACCCAGTCAGCACAGTTATTATTGTACTGTAATAATTGGGGTTATAATGGACAAAAAAATGTCAATACAGTATATATTCTGAAAATTAAAGTTTGATGAGCATCTGCAAAATTCTGTGAAAAGGGCAGATTGCTTTAAAGCAGTAGGCAGAACTTGATACCACAATTTTGGCTTCGGTATGATACCAGAATTTAATACCTCATTATTGATACTAAATCGATACCGTAGGTGACAAATAAGCAGCCTCAAAAGATAACTGAATTAAAAACAGTTTTATTAAGAGCACTGCGTGAAACTCTGCAGTAACAAATTCACTGTTGTGTAAATATTTTGTCTCCACCCCTTCAGGTCTGATCCTGGTCAATGAGCCATATTATAATGAGGCTGGCTTTGACAGTGACCGAGGCCTTCAGGAGGGTTACGAGAACAGTCGCTGCTACAATGAGATGGCACTTATTAAGATGGTACAGTCAATGACTCAACTTCTCCAGCAGGCTGTGGAGGTCTTTCAGCAGGAGATCTGTGAGCACTTTGCCTGCAGCGGCTGGCGACTGGTCCGTCGGCTGGAGTCCTGGCTAGAGTTGGATGAGGCAGTGACTGACCGTGCTTTACGTTGTGGTGTAAGCAGCCTCCATGGAGAACCTCTGGAAGAGATCCCGTCAGCTCTGGCCTACAGCAGCCCAAGCAAGCAGGATGTGCGAAGTGAAGAGGAGCTTGAGGACTCTGGTCTCAGTCCCTCCACAGTGGGGCCTAGTGGGCCTCCTGGTTCAGATGGGCAGCGGGACCTGAGCCAGAATTCTGAGTGTGATAGTTCAGTTGTGGGTGGTGCAGGATCAGAAATACCAGAAGGTTCTGAAGAGGTGTTGGGTTTTGTAACATCACAACAAAGTGTAAAACCGTATCAGGAGTCTCAGCCGGTTGTAAGACCAAAGAAACGGAGAAAGAGCTATCGCAGCTTCCTTCCGGAGCGCAGTGGCTATCCAGATATTGGATTCCCACTCTTCCCTCTTTCCAAAGGCTTTGTGAAGAGCATGCGCGTAGTTTTGCAGCAGTATCGAGCTACTCTCATAGCTGCTGGCATTCCTGAAAACAAATAATTGCCCTCCAGCGTAATTTTCCCCTTTTTTTCCTTCCATTTTTTTCAACCCAAGAGCTGCGCTTTTACCCTTTAATCCTTTGTCCAGGATCTTGGCTCTGCTCATCAGGCCACTAATGTTCCTAGCAACCTTTGTTAATTGCTTTGTAACACATCTTTAGTTGCTTCATTTTTTTTGTTGCCTCTCATTGGTCATAGGGTGGCAGCACACATTATTTGTTTCTATTAAAACAATGTTGAAATTACATATGCTTCTATCTTGTTTCCTTGACAACCACCCTTCCGCCACACTGCTCTCTCAGGGAAGTATGGACAAAACAGATGGATCTGAGACTTTAGGAGATATTGAGGCATGACTGAAGCTTTTGTTGTGTTGTGACTTTTCAAGATTTGTGGGTATAAACTGTACTAGAGGGATTGGATTTATTGTGCCATGGGATGCTCCAAATGGTCTTAGGCATTGTCATTTGCTACTATGGGGAGGACAGAAACTTTTTTTTTTGATGGGATCATCATCAAACTCTCACCACATAATGGTTTGCACAAGTTGAAGGAAGTTCATTTGCAGAAAAAAATAAGGATGCTATTGTCAATTTTTCCAAAAATTTTCAGATCAGATGTGTGATTGTTGTCCTTGGTTAATCAAATAATTATATTTCCCAGCATGACTTGCTCTCTGGTTTATATTTTCATGTTAGTGGGCTAACATTGCATTGCTTTTCAGTCTTGATCAGTATCATCATTCTTTTAAAAGTGTTGGTGACTTGCTTTTTGATCCAAAAAAGTAAAAGTTATACAACTGCCCAGTCATCCATACTGTACAGACCCTGATCATTCCTGCTGGTGTTTTGCACAGAAATCACATGAAAGTTGAGTGTCAAGTTTACATTTAAAAATAACAAAGCAACCAGACACACTAAACTATCTGACTCAAGAAACTGGAATCTAACATCCTCGTTCTCTGTCCCTCCACCTCCAAGGCACAACAGAGAAAGATTTTCAACATTAACTATTATTCTCTGTACAGTACATTATTTAAAACTTTTCTTACACTTTTTCCATAAATGCATACATATCATGAATCCAGTTTACATGCGTGTAAATATACAATGGGACCTTTAGTATGTGGCAGGTCAGTCTTCTAGGGGTCTGTTTGACCGGTCCTGAGAGTCTAATTAAACAAATTACTTTAAGAGGTTTAGCAGCCAGGATTCAGACGTTTTGAGCCGAGTTTGCATGAAGGTTTCTTGTATGAATACTGATAAGTTCGACTGGTCACATCCCTAACTTTTTCCTCTGACCAACATTGTTGCCTTAAACTGATTTAAAGCTTGACCCTAGGTTCCCCTATTTACCGCATTATACCAGTCATTTTCTATTAAGGGGCCCAGTCAATCGCACTAGTTATGATGGAGAGGTGTAAATGTTACTAATTATTTTCACAAGCACAATTCAAGAAGTCGTATTCTTTAGACAACTGTGAAATGGTTTGTTTGTATATTTGCCTATCTGAAATTGCCTCCCCCCCCCCCCTCCCCTTTCTCCCTCCTCCTCCTCTTCCCC
>NW_015507139.1:84248-87529 GCF_001515645.1 Sinocyclocheilus grahami
CTCTCTCTCTCTCTCTCTCTCTCTCTCTCTCTCTCTCTCTCTCTCTCTATATATATATATATATATATAATTTTTTTGGGGGGGGGATTGACACTATTTAACCAACTACCAACTTTTTTCCAACACCATATGTATCTCTGTGACATGATTTAGATGCTGTGATTTAGAAGCTTGATATTAATCCTGGCGCTGTTGTACTCCAGACCACTAGGCGGCAGCAAACTAGTTTCAGAATGAGCCGTTTAGACCTCACTCTTCTGTTTACATCAATATAAGGCCAGCTGTAATTAAAGCACAGCCTTCAGACAACTCTCACACGTCTTTTACGTGCTGTTTCTCTTTGTGATGCAGTACTTGAGAAAAGTACACCCAGCTTTATATGGATATGGAGTCATCAGTCTTTTTTACATTTAACAGAACCTAGTAATTTTCTTAGTTTTGCATAGAAGTGATTGCACATAATTACAATTGTTTCTGCTTGAAGACACATCGTGTTTCTTAATGAGTTGTGAGCAGCTGGCTGAATTCTCTTTTTTTTCCCCCCCTCTGTAGTTTGGCTATTGGGCTTGATAGCAGATGTGTAGAGGTAATAAATGCTAACTTGCAGAAAAATGTCTTTTCAGTATACGTCTTTTGAAAGACAGAAAAGAAAAAGATCTCTGGCTGATGGCTTTGTCATCTTGGATAAGATATTCTCATACGTGTTTCCATGCATAAAAGTTTCTGACAGTGAGATATTTTTGAGATGTTCTAGATACAATTATTTATCTAGTTTTCTTTTGAATTTGTAGCTTATTACAGTTTGGCATTTGGAGAGTACAAATGCTTTATCAAAGAGGTTCATATGCATATTCCCTCAGTTGACAGAAATTAAACACTAAGTTGAAAGCTCTTCCACTACACACTTCACCGGTTCAGCCCTCCATGATTCAATTTCAGTACATTTCCTGCATTTCAGTTCTGAAATGTGAAGCTAAGTCTCAAGAAAGTATCAAAAATCAACCTTAAACTTTGAACTATTTTCTGTGTATGTGTACAATACTCTGAATTTAATCACTATTATGAGGAGAGGTAACAGCCAAAGCATGTAACATGTTGCTTTAAGCCTTAACGGCTACACAAGACTTGACCGTTCAATGTAAACATTTCCACAGTGGCCTGTATTGGTAAACTAATAAACATATGATTTGTAGCCTGAATTCTTTGTACAGAAGTCATGACTATATATAATGTAGATATTATATATTTAACAGAAAATTGAGTCCTAAGTGGTCATGTGTATGCTTGGGGTGTATTGACGCGTGCGTGTTTTGTATTTATTTTATTTATTATTAATTATTTCTTTTTAATTTGTATTTTTTATTTTGCACTAAACCATGTAAAAAGTGAAGCATTAAATTTTTTGCAAGCAGAACCATGGCAAAATATTGTGAACTAACCTGTTTTGTACTTGATTTTGTACTTTTGTTTTTTTTCCAGGAATTGATTGTCCATCAGAGAAACAAACAAAAAAAAATCTGAAGAATAACAACACACATTTAAACAAACTTTTATTAAAACAAATAAATAATAATAATAAAAAAAAAGAAAAGAAAGGAAGACAAAAACAAATGCTACCTTTTTTGTTTTGACTTTCCACTAGAAAAGGTTCAAGAGTGGGGGAAAAAATACATTACTCTGACAATATTGGATACAAGAATTTAAATTGTAGAAAAGAAGTCAGCCCCTCAATCCACAAACACTTGAGTTGAACGGTAAAGCTGCTCGGCATCAAATTTTATCTTGGTGGTTGTAGTATTGTTATGATACATCCCTAACATGCTGTTTATTGTTGCTGTAGAGTGATATTAGTAAATTTATTCATATTTTGATGTACAAGAATCAGATGTATCTTAGTATAATTTTGTGAGGTTCACTATTGTAAGATATTTCTTAATTTACTGTTAAGGCACATCAAAGATGAAAAAAATGACATCTTAATACATTGTTTGCATAGTTAATTTTACACTGTAAATTGAATATCTATAATATAAGTCACAATCATTACTCAACAATGCTGAGCTATATAATAAATTGCTAATTTGTTTCCAAATAAATATTTGTTAAATTGCTTCAAAGCATACAGTACGTCTGGGTAAGGTGCATTTAGGCACACATAAGATCATACTTCACTTTTGATCAATAATTGATAATTGATCAATACAGTAAACACACACACACAAAAAAAAACAAACAGTCCAGCAGCCAGCCTAAGATACAATTTTATATAACAAAGACCCAGACCAGGGGCCTCATTTATAAAATGTTGCGTATAAACCGCCCTAAATTTGTTCTAAGATAATTTCTCAAAAATGCGTAAGAGCGATTCAGAGAAAACGAACGTGCGCACAAAAACATGTGCATAAGCCTCTCTTCCAGATGACATTTATAAATCGCAAATAATCTTGAAATTGTGCGTAGCTGACTGGTGTCAGATCTCCGCCTTGTAAACGCCCCCTAATTAATATCATTACCATATAAAAGAGCACACGCCAATATCCGAATTTCTATGCTTGAGAATGAGGAGCACAAAGAAAAAAAAAACTTTACTGAGTCTGAAATTGAGGTCCTGCTGGCGGAGGTAGAGGTTCGTGCGGGGACGCTTTTTATTTAACAATGTGTAATTATTCTGTGGACAAACTGTTATATTTTTTTCAATTGACTGTTATCAAAATTACTACTTCTAGAAACAACAGAAATAATAATAATAATAGTAATTATAAAACAATTAGGTTTCCAAATGTAAGAATAAACTACGAATTCAAGTAAAATTCAGTTATCTTATTAAAAAGTGAGCCATCCTAATTTTAAAATCACTTGCTATGACAACTAATAAAAAATTGAATATCATGAAATTCTTGCAAAGCTTTAAAAAAACATTATTGAAAGAGAAATTGGACGTTTCATATCATAAAATTAATTACACGATTATGGTCTCCGGTCTGAAAAAACCTGCATGTGATTTGGCATTTCTTTATATTTACACAGTTTACTAATGCTGCTCAAATGTGCCATTAATGTACTGACACAAAAATATATAGTGTATTTTATACAAACGGATGTAAATGGAAAAAACCCCAAAGTTTAAGGCTGATGTCTCTATTCATTTTCACAGAAGCAAAGCAGCAGATGTTATAAATAAAAACGGCTCGCAATCTTATTGAATAGAATATATTAAAACCGTTATTGCACGACATAGGCCTATTCTTATAGGCTGCACAGACAAAACAGTCGGAGATGCC
>NW_015507139.1:87675-100955 GCF_001515645.1 Sinocyclocheilus grahami
TTTTTATGGAGCCACAGCAAAAAGACCGGGGGGCCCCCCCCCCCCCCCCCCCCCTGTTTTACGCATTAGTAGGCTAGTGAATCAAGACTTCGCAAGTTCTCTTGTATAATAATAATAATAATAAAAACGGAATAAACTGTACAGAAAAGAACTCTCAACATTACTCCCGTTAATTCAAAAATGTGACTACACTGCACAATTAATCTCTAACACTGCATCTTTGTTGTTTATGATGAATTCGGTGCTTGCACGTACACCGCTTTTATTATTATTGCAGCTTAGATGTTCTAATAGCTGCAGTACTCCGACTTCGCCACAAGGAACTGTGCGTACGCCTGCTCAGACCCTGGCGTGGCGGTAAGTACTTTTCCACGTCAAAGACGAAGATCAAAGATCAATCTGTGCGTACGCACATTTTATAAATGAGGCCCCATCTCTAACACTGCATCTTTGTTGTTTATGATGAATTCGGTGCTTGCACGTACACCGCTTTTATTATTATTGCAGCTTAGATGTTCTAATAGCTGCAGTACTCCGACTTCGCCACAAGGAACTGTGCGTACGCCTGCTCAGACCCTGGCGTGGCGGTAAGTACTTTTCCACGTCAAAGACAGGGTCTGAGCAGACGTACGCACTTTTGTTTACCCGAGTGCTGCAGGTTTTTTGGAAACAAGCCATTCTTGCCGCTTATAAAAGAGCACCTGACAATGTCCAAATCTTTTACAAGTCAAGGACATTAATTAGACATTGTTTACAGGGCGGAGATCTGAAACTGTTCAGCTGCGCACAATTTCAAGATCATTGCAGTTTATAGATTTCACATCTAAAAGCGAACGTACGCACAGAAAACGTGCGTACGCCTCTTTCTATGAATCACGCGTACGCACTTTGAGAAATGATCGTAAAATCAAATTTAGGATTCTTTCTACGCAGTATTTTATAAATGAGGCCCCAGGTCACTTGTAAAGCTTTATAATGCAAGTAACCATCCCTATACATATGTATGAGGAACAAACAGCTGAGCCTCTTTATCCCCACAGATTGTTAGTTAAAGCAGTCTTGTATTTTTCTTGATGTTCAATATATTTTAACACATTGTGTTCATTTGACATTTAGACTAAGGATAAGAGATGTTTGATAACAGAAAATGCACCACTAAAGCATCATAAAAGTAGTTAATTTGACTAATGCACTATTATATTCCAAGTACACAGTTTATGGTACGGTAGCGCTGTGTAAGGCACAGACAAAAATTGAATTTGTCAATGATATTCTGCCCTTCCACCAACACTAAGAAATCGACTAGTGTCATGTAGACATCAAAAAATGGCAATAGTTTAGTGACCATTATGTTTTAATGTCAGTGGAACCTTAGTTGATTTCAGAACTATGGCACAGGGGAATATTTTCTGTAAATAACTTGAATTTCAATGACAATTTTTGTTTGTCACATTAAAAAAAACCTATTATATAGCTTCAAAATACTTGTGAAACGATGCACGGGGCAGATTTGTTACTTTTATTTATTTCATGGCTTGATAGCCCTAGTCCCCTTCTACATTCATTACATGTGGAAAAAATTAAATAAAAATGCCAGCACCATATCGGTTTTGTCACCCAGCTATGAGTCTTGCCAGGCTGCCATGAATTTGTGCCTGTACCGGTCCATAATCTACCAGCTCTCCATCCACAGTAATGATCCCTTTGGGTGAGTATGGTTCAAGACGTAGAGCCTTCACTTTAACATAAACCACATGAGGGCAGTTTGTGTTAAGATGACCTCCGTTTTCCATTGCTAGGAATAGGCGCAGGAGAGATCTGCGAGAGATACCTGCCTTCACATAAATCAGGTGGATTATGCCATCATCGAGTCTGGAAGCAGGTGCAGCCAACATGTCTTTTGCAAGGTGGGACTGGTACATGGCCACAACTAGAACAAAATCCTCATCTTGAACCACTGTCCAGTGTCCTGGTACCGGCTGGTTGAGGGGGTTGAGTAGGAAGTCCGTAGGACCAAATACAGACAAAGGTGATGGGTTGGATTGCTTTGACTTGGGAGTATTGTTGGAGTTGCTGGAATTTTGGAGAGTGTGACCAAATAAGTCATTTAAAGGACAGCAGGAATCAGAGTTAGACTGGGGCAATCTGTGTCTAAATGTTGCAGTTGAATCCACCAGACTAGGTTGAGACATGGGGTCCTCAATGGGTAAGTAAGCTAGTTTCCCCCTATACACTCTTGGCGAAGCCAGACGAACCATGGTTCCCACTGTAAATCGGGCAGCTCCCACATGGCGATACTTCTCACTTTCAATGTCTACATCAGCCACAAAGCCCCAGGCCAGAGACAGGAAGGAGAACAAGCGTTGACTGGACGCCAAGCAGACAGACGTGAGGTCCAGTTGTGACACCAGGCCTTTACATAAGATGAAGCCACAACTGATCAACAGCTCCTCACTGGACACGGCTTGTAAACTGGAAAACAGCCATAAGGAACATTAGTCACCATAACCCTATATGACAAAAGCTTCTCTATCATGCTGTACAGTAAATGCACTGACAATCTAGCAGACTGTTTTTCCCAATTATATATGCTATATTTGTTGAAACCTGAGTTTTTTTATTTTAGCTGCTGAATGTTACAAATTTCAGGTTGGAAATTCAGTTCACCTTCAACAAAGCCAAACAACACCGAAACGATTTGAATATGAAGTTAGATACACTGTACAATTTTTATGGTCCTTCACAATTGTTGGCTGTCAGACTATTTAATAAGACCTAAGTGAGATCTTGGGTAAAAGCCATGGGATACTGCACAACTGCAACAAAATTCCTTGAAGCATAAAATTTATCACAATGCAACTACAAACCCAATTCCAAAAAAGTTGTGACACTGTACAAATTGTGACTAAAAACAGAATGCAATGATGTGGAAGTTTCAAATTTCAATATTTTATTCAGAATACAACATAGATGACATATCAAATGTTTAAACTGAGAAAATGTATCATTTTTAAGGGAAAAATAAGTTGATTTTAAATTTCATGGCATCAACACAACTCAAAAAAGTTGGGACAAGGCCATGTTTACCACTGTGTGGCATCCCCTCTTCTTTTTATAACAGTCTGCAAACGTCTGGGGACTGAGGAGACAAGTTGCTCAAGTTTAGGAATAGGAATGTTGTCCCATTCTTGTCTAATACAGGCTTCTAGTTGCTCAACGGTCTTTGTCGCATCTTCCTCTTTATGATCCAGAGTAAAGTCTAACTTTGAAAAACTTGAAGATGGAACATGTGAAGGTTAAAAAAGAGTTGCTAAAGTTGTCTTAATAGTTATCATTGTACAAAACACAAAAAGCTGTATACCCTTTGAGCTGATAATATATTTAGACAGAGACAGACATGTCAAGCCAACATAATTAAATCAGCACTATGTAACTTTCGGCGCTCTAGCGGTTAATAAACAGAACTGCACACATCCCGCGGAAGAACATTTCAACCGGAGCTACTTCTCTAAGTTTATGGCTATGGCGATTCACGCAGGTATGTGTTACTCCGCAGCAGTGACGACCCGACCAGGCTACAATAGTCCAAATATAAGTACTTATTATAAGTGTACCGTAGTGATTCGGAATAAGACAAAAACGCGGTTTGGAAGATGAATTCATGATGTACTCGCTCATTATATACATTTTGCAATTTTATAATATAAAAAAGACTTTTATAAACAGCAAAAGTGTTGAAAAACTGTAACTTACAGTATAAACTTCAACTAGTGGCTCAAAGAAGCTGAAAGGTTCAAGCCCAATTACCTGTTAATCAAACTCACTGAATGATACAGGACTGTTTTATGTTGGTATTCAACCCAATGCTAATTTACACGCGCCATTGTGTACACTCAGACACGTGTCTTAATGCAGTGCTTTTTCCATGTGCAAAAGTTCATAATCATTTACTCTGTCAATGATAGATCTTTTTATTTAAACTGTGATTAAATTACATTGATAAATGCTTGTGGCGGTCACTGGAAGACTATAATGAGCTTGCAATATCAGGGCTAAATTATGAGCATGATGTTCGCCATTATTTTCTCCATCTTTGTTTTGCAAAGATTTGCTTAGTGCTTCTCTGTGAGAAATGGGATGGGCAGAACATGCATATTGCTCAAAGGAGGCTACAATCAGCTTTCCATTAACACGGACGCGAGCGGTGCGGCGACGCAACAAAATACATGCGAAATCGCCGACAAATGCCCGAAATCGGAGGCAAATCGGTGCTTGTTCACGCGAGTGACAATCACGCAGTGTGAATTATCAAAGACGCGATCTGAGAGAATCGCCGACACCCGCAAAATATTTGGCATGCTAAATATCTGGAGCTCTCGACCATTCACAATCACGCAGTGTGCAATCAATGATTTCTGACTGAAAATTACATCGGCGATGACCTACAGCCAATGAGAGACCAAGATACAGGGCAGAGGGAAGTTCGGGGAGGAGTTATAGACCAGAATATCAGTATTTTAATAGATATATGAACAACTATATCATACAGAAACAAGCACAAACATTTGCTTGCCCAGCCACAACATCAGCATAACAGTTACTGCAAAATTATTTACCTCCAACTCTCTTTGCAGAACACCCAATCCCTGTTCCCTGCATAATCTGTTTTTCTTTTTCTCATTGTAGCTCGATATCAGCTCACAGACAATTTGTGGGCTATATATATATATATTTTTTAATAATTACAGTCTTGCTGGAGAACTCCGGTCTGACGCATGCGGGTTCTCGCGTTATTTCCTTATCAGTTCTCGCGTGTGTTTTGTTGTGAAACATAGTTTGCAGACCAGACAGAGCTGTCGGCGATTCTTCCTATTGTGAAGTCATGCAGTGTGAAACCCCCTGTCGCCGATCCATCGTGCAATGTGAACACAGCAGCAACTGAATGCTACCCCAGTGTGAAAAACCATGCAGTGCGAACTCGGCATTAGTGTTGGGTCGTTCTTGAACGATTCGTTCATTTTGAACGAATCTTTAATGTGACTCGGGAAGAACGAGTCGTCTTGGGGAGTGATTCGTTCAGTTGCGCATGCGCAACATCCTATAGGTTCTGTACTGGAATTAGTCAAGTAGTTCACCTGTTTCGAGTCATTCGTTCATCACGTGACAGCCCCATAAGTTTAACCAATGCAGTCTGAGCCGGAAAGAGAATTGATTAGTTCATCTCGAGTCTTCGGGTTTTTCGAGTCATTCGTTCATCACGTGACAGCCCCATAAGTTTAACCAATGCAGTCTGAGCCGGAAAGAGAATTGATTAGTTCATCTCTCGAGTCTTCGGGTTTGAGTCGTTCGTTCATCAAGTGACAGCCCCATAAACTTAACCAATGCAGTCTGAGCCGAAAAGAGAATTGATTAGTTCATCTCTCGAGTCTTCGGGTTTGAGTCATTCGTTCATCAAGTGACAGCCCTATAAGCTTAACCAATGCAGTCTGAGCCGGAAAGAGACTTAATAATAATAACCAACTCTTTATTACCTTTGTAACAACATTCAGTGTTATGGAAAAGAACCAGCATGACAGGAATTCACACATTTATAAACTGTAAGAAGTAAAAAGCTACAATTTGAGACCAGAAACGCATCACATGACTGTAAACTGTAACTGTAAAAAGAGTAAATAATAATTATAATAATGATGATAATGATAATAATAATAATAACTATGCACCCGTTTATAAGGAAGCTTGTAAATAAACTAATTTCTCTATCCAATGCTGTCACGTCACGTGACAAAAGAACGAACGATTCGAAAGACCCGAGAGATGAACTAATCAATTCTCTTTCCATCTCAGACTGCATTGGTTAAAGCTTATGGGGCTGTCACGTGATGAACGAACGACTAAAACCCGAAGACTTGTCAGATAAGAGGTGAGGTGAGCTAATCATAGACTGAAGACCCAGGTAAACAATGAATTAATCTTTTCTGTTTCTTATAGCAGTTTTGTATTTTTTGTAGTGTGATCAACGTTTGCGTAAGTAGTAGATGTGTTAGGGAAGTAACACGTAACATTTTAATTAAATTTTGCTAAAATGAACAAAATGACTCGGAAAAAAAGATTCGTTCATTTTGCTGAACGAGACTCAAAGGTCTGAGTCGGTAAAATGATCCAAACTTCCCATCACTAGCACCTGCACACCCTGTCCGCGAGCCCTCCTGATGACGAAAATTACGTAATGTGGACGGCTGAAGTATACTTACCTTAAAGGGTTAGTTCACCAAAAAATTCAAATTATGTAATTAATTACTCACCCTCATGTCGTTCCACACCCCTAAGACCTTTGTTCATCTTCAGAACACAAATTAAGATATTTTTGATCAAATCCGATGGCTCAGAGAGGCCTCCATTGACAGCAACGCCACCCAAACTCTCAAGATCCATAAAGGTACTAAAGACGTCGTTAAAACAGTCGACGTGACTACAGTGTCGTGGTCTACAGTGGGACTACAGTGGTTCTACAATAATTTTATGAAGCGATGAGAATACTTTTTGTGCACAAAAACAAAACAAAAATAACGACTTTATTCAACAACCTCTTCTCTTCTGTGTCATTCACATTCGTTGTTTACGTCCAGTGCTTCCAGGTTCTAGGTCAGAACGCCGGCGTTCGGACGTAGAAAATGGAAGCCTTCACTGTGCTTACTGCGTTAACCGCATAAGGATAATGACGGAAGAGAAGAGATTTCTGAATAAAGTTATTATTTTTGTTCTGTTTTTGCGCACAAAAAGTATTCTTGTCGCTTCATAAAATTATTGTAGAACCACTGTAGTCACGTCGACTGTTTTAACGACGTCTTTAGTACCTTTATGGATCTTGAGAGTTTGGGTGGCGTTGCTGTCAATGGAGGCCTCTCTGAGCCATCGGATTTGATCAAAAATATCTTAATTTGTGTTCTGAAGATGAACGAAGGTCTCGGGTGTGAAATGACATGAGGGTGAGTAATTAATGACAGAATTTTCATTTTTGGGTGAAATAACCCTTTAATGGTACACGTATTTATACCGGAAATTTTCGGTATGGGTACGCTTTCGGTTTGGTACAGCATTGTTTTAACCACTGCACGAGCGGAACTTCATTGGAAACTTTTGATAAGAAACAAAAGTCTCTTCTTTGAAATGATGTCCTTTTTTTTCAGGAAATTCAAACAAGAAATGTAGTTTTGACGCTCTTTGATGTGGCGTGACAGATCATATAAACGCCTCAGTTCAAAAGGCAGGACGATTCTCTTCCTCTTTACTACTAGTTTTAACACGAAATAAACATAAATTGCTCAATCAGCGTTTCAACAGCAGAAAGATGGCAATAAAACTGCTTGTAAACAAAATGTCACGTAGCATTTCATTTACCATCAGTGCCCAAAGATCGTTAGTTAGTGCGCTATGAATAAAGTCGAGAAGAGCATTTCACAAAATATTAGTCTATATACTCATTATATTTGACTTTACCTGCTAGTGATGTCTTAATTATTTAATGCAGGGCAGGGCAACGTCGGTCCTCGAGAACTACTGTCCTGTAGAGTTTAGCTCCAAACACACCTTCCTGTAGCCTTCTAGTGATCTTGAAGACATTGATAAGCTTGTTCAGGTGTGTTTGATTAGGGTTAGAGCTAAACTCTGCAAAACAGTAGCCCTCCTGGGTTCTGTTCTTCGTATCTCGCTTAATACATCTGAGATGATTTGATCTAGTAATCGTGATAACTGATCTCGAAACTAATTTGCGGATTTGATTAAAATATCTGGATTAAGTTGTCTAAGATTAGTGCGCATTCTTGTGTTCCACGAAAAGGGCAGATGTATCGATACTCGAGACCACAATCAGCAATGCAGCGATCGATTGGCTGGTGGCAAGACAGCAAAGTAATGACATCATATAATTAAAAAAAGACACCTGACGAAAAAACTTGACAAATTTCTGGAAACAGGCAAGCGAACAAAACTACATAAATGTAATAATAGATAAATGAAATCTGCACTGTTTTTATTTTATTTTTTAAATGATTCCCAATTATTTATATTCATGATTTCTAGTATTTGTACAGGCTTTACATTTTTATTTCAGTGTTGTAATAAGCAATTCATTTAATTTTATTTTTGAAGCAGATTTGTTACGTGACAGCGTTAATTAAAGTTTCTTAAGTGTCAAGATCATGTTATCTGCATCTCCTGCGCTCCATCAAGCCACTCCCATAATAGCCGTCACCACTCAAATTAATGCACGGCTTAGATTAACTGTACAGCATGTGTGTAAGACTCCAATACAATTATAATGTAATTACTTGATCACGAATACATTTTTCAACTAGTAAACCTGGCAGTGTCTGTAGTGTTATAGATGATGACTACACAACATTATAATATTTTTTTGTATTCATTTTTAAATTATTATTATTGTGAATTACTGTCCCTGGATCAGTAGGGTACTCTTCTAATGTGCTAGGACAGATTTTAAGTATCAGTTCTGCTTACAAAGATGCGATCTAATCCTGTTTACATGAAATAAACCTGCTCCCGAGTAGGTTTAAGCTTAAGGACCTGTTGCTATGACAGCAACTCCAGGATGAACTTCGAAGAACCAACCAATCCAAGATCAAGCCAAATCATCAACAATCAAATCCCGCTAACTGAGTTAGCGACATACGAAGAACGGGCCCCAGGACCGAAGTTGCCCAGCCCTGATAATGTTTAAATAAATCTGTTATGAAATGAGTTATGAGAGGCACTGTGTAAATGAATATATTTCAACAACAAATGTAATTTTTTATAATTTAGAAGTTCATTTAAAAACTGCATTGTGCAATTTACATGTTTGCATAAATGTTTTTTAAGTTGAGTGTTGCTTGTTATATTTAAATTTTATATTTAGTTTTTCCCCCTGCTGTACCTAACCGTGACATCAAAACCGAGGTACGTACCAAACTGCCATGTTTGTGTACCGTTACACCCCTAAATAGAACCTATTATAATCCGTGATGCTGTCTACACTGGATGCGGCACGACACAACACATTCTATTTATGGCATACTGACAGAAAGTTCAAATGATTTGCAATGGTTGCTTTGTTGTGTCCAGTGTAGACAGCCTTTAGCGGTTGTGGTGCAAGTGTAGACACGGTGTACTGTAACTGAGCAATGATTTACACAATGACTTATTGACATTGATCCAAAAGGCCTGTAAATAAGCAGTTTGCATAAAACAAACTGCTTAAATTTCCCTATAGCTCTAGACAAGCAAAATATGAGCTGTGGAAAGTCTTACCCAGAATAGTGGTGTATAGAAGCTGCCAGTGCATTCCCAGAACCCCCTGGAAGCACTCCCAGAGGAGTCTGAATAGCTTCTTCCCAATCCTCACGCTCCATCAGCCCATTTACCACCTGAGAAAATATTGGGGGCATGTCAAGAGGCAAAGCAGTGAGCAGTTCACTAGACAATCCCATGGTATCCAGGTTAATAAAGGAATATTATATGCAGATTATACTTGGAATAGGCTGTATGTCAAAAATAAAAGATGCTCCAATAATTCTAAAATGTTTGGCATCAGTTGTTCCACAAAGGTTTGCAATTTGCACTCAATGTAAACAGACAATGCCCAAATATGGCACAATCTTTTTTTTTTTTTCATTCTACTGATTAAGGTGTTTTTACTCAAAGGTAGATATCCAAATTCAACATTGTTTCATCAAGTTTCATTTGTTTTCTCTGTTGTACCAACATAACTTTGTAATGCTAATTCAATTAGTGCAATTAGTGATGATGCATCAACAATGACTTGCATTGTTTAATGATTGCCCTGGAAAGATTCACATTAAATAAATTATGACAGAAATATACTAACATCTTTATTAATAAAAATCTAATATTCAGTATATTAATATTATCAAGTATAGGATGAAAACATTACTAATGTGAAAACAAAAGCCACTGCTTGTTAGACTAAGCTGCTGTTTCAATGTTCAAAGTTTCTTCTTCTTTAAGCCTTAATATCTACAGGTGCATCTCAATAAATTAGAATGTCGTGGAAAAGTTTATTTATTTCAGTAATTCAACTCAAATTGTGAAACTTGTGTATTAAATAAATTCAATGCACACAGACTGAAGTAGTTTAAGTCTTTGGTTCTTTTAAAATGACAGAAATATAAATTAAAATGTTACAATCAATTAAATACAATCAATTGTTAAAATAACTGCCATATGATTTTTGACAAAATCATACAGCCTACAACAAATGCTACAGAACGTCTGCTTAGGCAGTCATAATTAGCATACCTCAAATAGTAGGCCATCACCAGACATGATGACCAAAGCATCCCACTGAGACAAGTCTGCCTCCCGCACCAGTTCACGTGCGTGATTCTGGCGTTCTGGAAAGAAACAAACAAAGGAAACAATGTAGGTCATGCTGCTGTTTTCTGACCTACATTATTATTCTTTTTGATGGCTTTTTTTCAAAAGTGTGAGACAGTAAAGGTGAGCCAGAAGAAATGTAATTTACACTGTAGTCTACATACAATTGTATGAGGATATACTTGTTCTGCATGAAATCTTTGCTCAACATCTTTGCTCAACTGAATTCCACCAGCAGGAGGCGATATTTACAGACTATGCTACTTAGAAAATCAGATCCAGTCTCACTTCCATCTAAACTCAAGTCTTTAAGCTAGCACACTCACTGTCCCAGCTGATATCACTGTCACATAGCAGACACATAATGGTTATTTAGGTCCTATAAGGTGCACTTAATCAATTCTAACCACATTTCTTATAACAATAACTAGTATGCAGGAGCATACACCTTTATATTTTACTACATTTACATTGTCCTATTTATTTTATTATGTTTTGAAAACTAGAAGCTGCTCCATCTGGTTTTTGCCCCAGGAGGACATCAGATTCTAAGTAAGCCTCTAAGTAGCCCGGAAAAGAATCAATACCCTTCATTAATTCAGTCACATCCTATTTGACAATGCAGGAAATGCAAAAAGAGAGAGAAAGAGAAGCTGGAGAGAAAAAGAAGCTGGAGAAGAACAAAACAGAGAAGGATAAAGAAGAGGGTTAGTTGTCAGTAATGGAGGCTCAAGTTACTACCTGGCCATAATTAGAGAAAAAAAGGTTGTTTATTCATAACCCTTTTCATTCTCAAAGAGATTTTTTTTTTAAAAAGAGATCTACTTTTTAGATCTACATATGCATTAGGATGCCAGGCTGTGCTAAATGTTTTAAAGGTAGATTGTTTTAGTCTACTATGTATATTCAGCTTTGTAGCAGGATAGGTATTAGACAGACTTGGTTCTCATTAAGTGTAAGGGCTCTATTTTCATTGCTGTGCTAACCAAATAGACAAGAATAGAGACCTGAGAAGACACCCAAGATTGCATTTAAGCTGCAGAATAACATACATACACACATACATGCAAAAATCAATCAATCAATTAACATAAAATTATCATTATATAGTTAATGAAAGTAGTGTGTCGATTTTATGAATTAATCATTATTTTGAGTCAGATGTTGTTTGATTCAGTTCACAAAACTGAATGATTAGTTTAGCAGAAAAACATAAAATAGGTTAACAGCATAAGGGGGAGCATAAGGACTGCTAAATGCATAGTGTACAGTGGTTATAGAAAAGAATCACCCCCTTTAAAATAATCACATTTTGTTGTTTTGCAGCCTGAATAATGGACACAGTTTTTCTTTTATTCAGCTGTGTTTACTCAGAGCGACTTATAATATCCACATGAAAGATATAACACCAACATAAAAAAAATAAACAAATAAAAAAAAGAATCACTGAGTTGGAAAAAGGATCCCCCCTCCTAAAAAGGTGTAGCTAATCACCTTCTCAATGGCACACAAAGTCATTTGACTTTCAGCTGTGATCAGCTGTAGTCATTTTGATTAGCTCAGCATTAAAAGAGCTTTCCTGGAGCATTTCAGTCCTTGGTAGTGCAACTGAAGCAAACAATCAACTATGGGTGGCAAGGCACTGTCAAAAGATTTCCGATAAAGTTGTGGACAGGCACATGTCCGGAGATGGATACAAAAAAAATTATATTATATATTATATAAAATTATCAATGCCTAGAAGCACAGTGAAGCCTATTAAGAAGTGGAAGGTATTTGGTACAACACAGACCCTCCCTGGATCAGGACGTTGTTCCAAACTGGATGAAAGAGCCAGGAGGAAACTAGTCAGAGATGCTACTAAGAGGCCTACAGCAACTCTGAAGCAGTTGCAGGATTTTATGATAAAGAGCAGTCATTGTGTGCATGTGAACAATATCACAAATTCTCCACAAATGTGGCTTGTACAGGAGAGTTGCAAATAAAAGCCACTCGTCAAGAAAGGCCACATGCAGTCACAACTGAGCTGTGCCAAAATGCACCTTGATGATTCTAAGACTAAAATTGTATTATTTGGCCCCAACACCAAACGATATGTCTGGTGGAAATCTAATACAGCTCACCATCCAAATAACACCATTCCTACAGTAAAGCATGGAGGTGGAATTATCCTGTTATGGGGGTGTTTCTCTGCAGCAGGGACTGGAGCACTTGTTAGGATAGAAGGAAAAATGGATAGGGCAAAATATTGTAAAATTCTTGAGGAAAATCTGCTGCCCTCTGCCAGAAAGTTGTCAATGGGAAGAAGGTTTACCTTCCAACATGACAATGGCCGAAAGCACACAGCAAAACTGACCACACAGTGGTTGAAGGAGAAAAAGGTGAATGTCCTTGCATGGCCTAGTCAGAGCTCAGACTTAAACCCCATTGAAAATCTGTGGAATTACTTGAAGACTGCAGTCCAAGCGGTCAACATAAAATTGAACTGAACTCGAGCAGTTCTGCAAAGAAGAGTGGGCAAATATTGCAAAGTCTATATGTGCAAAGCTATATAGAGCCATATCTCAACAGATTAAAGCAAAAGGTGGTTCAACAAAATACTGACACAAGGGGTGATCCTTTTTTCTAACTCAGTGATTCTGTTTTTTTATTTTTTTTTCTGACATGTTGGTGTTATATCTTTCATTTGGATGTTAAGTTGCACTGAGTAAATGCAGATGGATAAAACAAAAACTGTGTCTTTCTTCATTTAGCCAGCAGCCATATCACCCTGCAGCCCAAGACTGGTTGCCCACTGAAGCTAAGCAGGGTTGAGCCTGGTTAGTACCTGGATGGGAGACCTCCTGGGAAAACTAGGTTGCTGCTGGAAGAGGTATTAGTGAGGT
>NW_015507139.1:101084-110415 GCF_001515645.1 Sinocyclocheilus grahami
AGTACCTGGATGGGAGACCTCCTGGGAAAACTAGGTTGCTGTTGGAAGAGGTGTTAGTGGTGCTCACCCTGTAGCCTGCGTGGGTCCTAACGCCCCAGTATAGTGACAGGGATACTATACTGACAAAAAAAAGCACCGTCTTTCGGATGAGATGTTAAACCGAGATCCTGACTCTCTGTGGTCATTTCAGTGGGGGTGCTCACCCTGTGGTCTGTGTGGGTTCTAATGCCCCAGTGTAGTGACAGGGATACTATACTGACAAAAAAAAGCACCGTCTTTCGGATGAGATGTTAAACCGAGATCCTGACTCTCTGTGGTCATTAAAAATCCCAGGATGTCCTTCGAAAAAGAGTAGGGGTGTAAGCCTGGCATCCTGGCCAAATTCGTCCATTGGCCTCTGACCATCATGGTCTCCTAACCAGCCCCGTATCTGCTGATTGGCTTCATCACTCTGTCTCCTCTCCACCGATGAGCTGGTATGTGGTGGGAGTTCTCTGGCGCAATATGGCTGCCGTCACATCATCCAGGTGGATGCTGCACACTGGTGGTGGTTGAGGAGGAGATTCCCCCCTTCTATGTAAAGCGCTTTGAGTGCCCAGAAAAGCGCTATGTAAATGTAAGGAATTATCATTCATTGTAAGGTGCAAAGAAACAAAATGTGATTATTTTAAAGAGGGGTGATTATTTTCTATTCCCACTGTAGGTCTGTTCATTACTTTGTACTAATGGGTTCTTCTCACCTGTAATGATGAGTGTGTGTTGTATCCCAGCATCCTGTAGCATGCCTTGCACATTCCCATTGAAAAGAGCATGTGCATGCCCTTTACCGCTGTGAGGATTTAACAAAATCAGGAACATTAATGGCCTCTTCACCTCCACTTGAATTGCTCCTGGAAAATGGATAGCAGACATGATATTTACTTGCATAGACAAAGACATGTCCTATTAAAGGTATGCAAGAAAATATGTCAGCCAATCAAGATTTTTCCCACAATTACAACGTCATTCTTTAGACAGAAGCAAATTAAATTGACAAATACTAAGAAGAACACTGATAACCCACACAGACACACATCACATTTCTTTAAATAGTTTATTTTGGACAATTATTAAACCCAATCTACTCCAGTTTCCAGTTGCACTCTGGAAGGGTGTTGGGCTTAACCAGTTTAACAGGTACAGCCGGTCCTCTCAGAGAAGGGGGTATATTATTTACACTTATTATCCATACATGCACAAACATTTTCCTTATACTGAGCAACTACCAAGTCTAATGCAGAAAATAAATATGTGCCCTTAAAGTTCCCATAAAGAAGCTTGAAAGTGTATCGGATCACTGTGGGGCATTGCCTAATGCCTATTGCAAATCTCACAAGTAATTTTTGTCTAAAGGGCAGTTTTTATGAGTTATAGTGAGTGAGTGAGTGAGTGAGTGATGTGACATATAGCCAAGTATGGTGTCCCATACTCAGAATTTGTGCTCTGCATTTAACCTATCCATGTACACACACACACACACATACAGTATTTCAATTTTTTTTATAAACAATTCTATGTGCATGAAAGTACAGTACTAAGAGAAAACATATGTCCATGCTGTAGTGTGATCAGTTGACACATTCTACTAAACTACTAAACTACTAAAAAGCTGCCATATGATTAGCATAGACCATGCTTACATGCACAGAAAAATAAAACCAACCAGGACCCCATAAACTGTTCCTCTAGAATTCACCATCAACACTAGTTTTATACAAATACTTTTTGTGACCACAGAAAAAAGCTTAAGAAGCATTTCCAGAATATGACAACTGATACTGGATGGTGCTGTGTGTGATAGTTTCCCCCCTTTCTGAGGTTCTACAAATATCGGCCGATATATCGGTCGACCACTAATTACATCATACAAAAATGTCAATCAGTGATCTTTAGCATATCAGCCTTTTCACAATCAATACAACTAAGCCATGATAAACACACATCAGAGTCTGATATTAATGGAGACTTGGGGCCACATTCAACTATTTCAGCAAACATCCCAGTATGATTTAATGCTAAACAGTGAAAGTTATAGAAATACGTTTTTTTTTTTTAGGAAAAAGGTTCCAGAAGGAAAATATATTAATTACTAGAATTTGAGAGGCTTGAAACATATTTGAAATAAAGATAGGTGTTTTACTAAGTTCTGGATTAAGTTTGACAATGATTCTACCAAAACTTATCAAAACCTTAACATTATTTTCTGCTAGCTTTTTTCAAGATAAATTAAAAATACTTTTTAATTAATAAAAGTGCAACAGCAAAAACTTAGACATTTTTTTATGTTGCATTTGTTTAGAGCTTTTTTATATAATTAAGTACAAGTCAAGGTGTGATACCAAATTGGACCTCATGGAGACCACTAATCTAGCCGCCTTGTCCTGACTACATGTGGATACTATACAGATCCATTAAAAAATTTTAAACACAGCAAGATACACATGAAAAATAAAAACATTCTGAATGTGTGGAAACTCAGCGATCTGAAGGTGAAGAGTTCATCAGAGTGAGTGCATGTATCTGTGCTTAAAGTGTATGGCAGTTAAGTGCACTATATCAGAAAGGAGTGAATGGAAAGAAGTGAGTGAATTTGGACGTTGACGTATACTGCACGTCCGATAGCTGGAGCTGTCGCACAAACATCTCCTAAGCAGCATTTTGCGCTCAGATAACATGACAATCGCCAAGCACCCTTGGGCAACTGTTATGATTACAATAGAACAAATATGTTGTTGAACAAACAAAAGTTTGTGGTGTCCAAAAATTTGGACACCACTACAAAATGGCCGACACCCAACATAGTGCACTATATAAGTGATAGGGAGTCGTTTCAGATTCAGCTATTGGTTTACTTTATCCACCCCTACAGACTAGCCTGGACTTTAGCAGTGACTTATTAGAGGTGATATGAGTATGCGGTACAACTTGAGTATGTGGACAGGCAAAGGGTAATGCATATATTTTGCACAGATGATTTTCTATCATATCATATAATAAAATACTGATTTATTATAATAATAATTATAATTATTTTCTGTGCGTGTGTGTGTGTGGTTCAGAGAGGGTGGCCCCTATTGGCCAGTCGCCACTGCTATTATGGATGTCGAGACTCAGGATTAAAGTGAAATATGAAAATAAATGAAAAGTGTCAATTGTAGGATTACATTCGGATCTGCTCATTTTTAAACTGATTTATTTTTATGCATTTATGTATTTTTATTTTATTTTATAAAAGAGGACATTCATTTATTGCTCTACTCTTGATATGTGTGTGAGATAAGAGAGATAAAGAAGGACATATGACTACTGAACTGTTTTAACACCTTGTGTAAACAACAGGAAGTGGTCAGAGCAAGGCAAATCAAGAACAAAAAAACACATTTGGATTAGGGGCATCTCAATACAACAGAAAGTGCACTTTAACCATTAGCGATTGAAGAGCTCAAGCCAAATGCTAATTGGCCTGCACCTTCAGACACCGATTAAATGTCATCAAGGGTATAATGTGATCCATTAGTAACACAATCAAAAAGAGAAAAAACATGCATAGCGAATGCTGAAACTGAAAGCTGAAATTATAAAATGCCTTAAGTAAAGTGTAAAAGTAGACATGCACATAATTATTTGAATTCATGCTAAGAAAGCTTTTTTGAATTTGAAAGAGAGAGAAAGAACACTTCCTGCTGCACTGTGATCACAACATTTGATTTGACTACTTCCCAAAATTTCAACAAATAACACCACATTTTTTGGCACTACCAAACCCAATGATTGCATTTTAGATTATATAATAATAATGATGTTTAACAAGAGTCTGCCAGGACCTGACCTGCTTTGACACTCGACACAGGACATTATATGCGTTTACAGGTGCAATATATTAATAAAAGTAGAAATATTCACTTTGCATTTTCAAGTTACAGGCATATTTAATTCATTAGTATCAACACAATGATATGGGAAAAGTTTATTTTTTCTCACATACTTTATTATATTAGGAATTTTAAACAGAGGAGGCTTAGCTAAGATCAGCATTTTATAGTTAATAAAAACGGATTTCTAGAAAGCATGTGGCCTGTAATGTGCCTTTTCCACTGAACTTTCCACCCAAAAAACATACTGCAGTGCAGATAAACTTTTATTTATTTTTTACCAGTGGCAATTTTGTATTCAAATAAACGTTCGAACATTGTCTGAATATTAATAGTTCAAACTTAAAATCAAGTAAAACTGAATGGAAGAATAACAAGCTCTTTCTAAGAAGAATTGTTGACTACTGTACGTTTAGAAAAACAACAGATAATGTCATTCATTTAATGAGATTTGATTACATCTGGCAGATTATAGGAGTCACAGGATGGTCTAATATAACCGGAAGACATCGAAAGTACATCACAGTAGTTAAAAAGTAATTTATATACCACTTGATTAAACCCAACATAAGTAAGAAAGAAAGAAAGAAAGAAAGAAAGAAAGAAAGAAAGAAAGAAAGAAAGAAAGAAAAAGAAACCTGTTTTTTGTTGTCTTTGGTGTAGAACTCTGTCCCTGATGGCTCTTGACCATCTCTGCGCCTCCTGCAGGTTCACACTCGGGTTCTGATCGGGCGCCACCCGAAAGCACTGCTCCACCCGCTGCCGAGCAACCCCATACCTCATCCATCGAGTCCTCAGTGGGTAGAAATAAGCAGAAAAATACGCTCCCACATCCGTGCTGTCATGAGACCTGTATGCCCGGCACCCGACGCAGTCACTCAGGTAATACACGACTTTTCCTCGTCCACCGAGTGCTGGGCTGATCTTTTGAACGGTGAGCTCTGTCTCAGTCAATATCAAAGAACACCGGACCTTCCTGCTTCCAGTCACCATAAATTCCCCATACATCAGAACCTGACAGATCTCTGGCTTCTTGGATTCAGTATTCTTTGAAGACATGTCATCAGTGCGCAGCGACTTTCACAAATGCACACAGTAGCCTGATCTGACTCAGCTCAATGTGGAACTGCTGCGTCCTGCTTTCTCATCCGCGATATTCACTATTCCGCATTACAGCTCGAACCCCCTAGCGATAGAAGCCGGTAACAACCTTAAATATGGTTAGAGGAGACCGGGGATGGTTGTAACATTTTTGACATTTCTGTCTGTATTTTGGAGTTCTTTTAAGGCAGTGCGTTAAAAATCTAATTCAAACTAGTTCCAAGTGTCTGATATTAAATGGTGTAGCTGTTAACTACACTAACAGAAAATGCATGGTTTAGTTTCAAACACAAGGAGTGAAATGTTACAATTCACCCAGTGAATTGGTACTAGTCCGGTTTATACCCTGGGGTGAGATGTAACATTATGATATCCACCGGGGTGAGATGTAACATTATGCAGTAAGGACTATGACAAAAAAAAAAGGATTTTGAAAGCAAAATGAAAAAAAATAAAAAAAAATAAAAAATGAAAACATTTTTGTTCAACACTGAATTTTCAACATAATTTGTGTGTGTGTGTTTGTGTTACATTAGCATCATGATAATAAAACTGAATAACGTGCATGTGTGTGTGGGTGTTTAGGCATGTTTGTTAACGTCAGTCATAGTAATTGGCCATAATAAAATTTAGCTTTTTTTTATGATACTTTTAAAAATGATACTAAAATTACCAGTATGTGGCAGCAAGCCACTACCTTAATGACTGAGTCTTCATTTATTAAATCAATTTGTTCAAAACTGCTGATTCATTCAGGAAGGAAGTAAGAAACTGTTTTTATGAATGGGTCAGTGAATCACTGATTCAAGTCGTTCAAAAAAAGGTAAAAACATTCAGTAATGAAACACTGCTGAGTGCAGAGATGGACAACATGGCTTTGTTTAGAACTGTTTTCGCGAAATAGAACAGAAAGACAATATTTTCTCTACGATTTAAATCACTTAATATTAACTTCTTGTTTATTGAATTATGTTGCCCTGACACTTAGTAAAGTCTGCCACAGACCATGCTAAATTCTAACCAATCTGTTCATATAATCGTTCTAAATGCGTATGTGTGTCCTAGAAAAAAATCGATATTTGTTGCTATACCGAAACAATAATCTCATTTTGACAGATGGTGAGATCGGTATTATGAATTTTTAGGCTACTGTAAGTTAAAGATAACTGAAGCAGCTGCATTTTGCTGTTTAAAGGGTTAGTTCACCCAAAAATGAAATTCTGTCATTAATTACTCACCCTCATGTTGTTCCAAACCTGTAAGACCTTTGTTCATCTTTGGAACACAAATTAAGATATTTTTGGTGAAATCCGAGAATTTTCTGGCCCTGCATAGACAACAACACAACTGAAATGTTCCCAGGCCCAGAAATGTAGCAAGGACATCGGTAAAATAGTCCACGTGACACAGTGGTTCAACCATACTGATATTGTCGAAGATTTTTATTGGTCAAAATATGAATTGTTCGAGTGCAATCATTATGAATATAACCATTTATATATCCAGTTATTCTTCCATTACAATCATATATGCCTGTGTGTGATGTGCCTACGTGGCTGAAGTATACAGTAGAGCTGTAGTCAAGTCCAGCTTTGTCGAGTCCAAGACAAGTCCAAGACCAGGACTAGTCGAGACCAAGTCAAGACCGAGTCCAAAGAGGTTTGAGTCCAAGTCAAGTCCAAGTCCAAAAGTTTCGAGTCCAAGTCAAGACCGAGTCCAAATGAGAGAAAAAAAGGATCATCTTCAAGACCACATACTTAACTATTGATAATGTATGTGATGCGAGAGACAGCATATCTCCTATTCGAAGAAAATCATTTTACATTATTATTTGTAATGATCAAAAAGCATGTGCAAAGTCACAACTCTGTAGGACAGGGGTCTCCAAACTAGATCCTGGAGGGCCAATGCCCTGCATAGTTTAGCTCCAACTGGCCTTAACACACATATCCTATTATAGCAGACATATCCACTGATTTGCATTGATTTTGCCTTTCTAATAGTCCTGCACGATATGAGGAAATTCTGCTATGTGTGATAACAGTGGAGTTTTTTTTTTTTTGCAATGATAATTACTTGTGATAAATAAATGAATAATTAACTGTGCATTTAGGGCCAACAAATAAAACAAAATTTTTAGTTTTTACAGCAGTGTAGCATTACAACCAATAACATATGATTCCATTGAGTTTATTAATGCAATGGCCAATCAAAGGCGTTCAGATGAGTCATCGCTGAAACGCCAGAGTTTTGTTGAGTGCTGAATTCTGCACTCAGGAGCATAAATCCACCAACTCTGCTATTTCATAGCACGTTTCGGTGCCCATTGCTAAATAACATGTTCATACTGCAATGACAATGAAAATACGATTGCTGAAACTTCCGCGTCTTCATGGAGAGCGCAGGTCATAGTTGCTCAGCAACGGCAGACGCCATGGGAGCTCAAGCATAGAGCGCAGGCTACAGACTGTACAGAGTGCTTTGGAAAGAAGGAGAAAGCGGCGCGCCTAGCATTTCCACGCGTTTTCAGGTGCGACATGCAAATGTGGTTTTGTTTTGAAGGAGAAAAAAAGCATATTGCTGGACTCGGTCGAGACCAACGAGAACATTTGGCGAGTCCAATGACCAAGTCCGAGACAAGTCTGAGTGCAAACACCAACGAGTCCGAGACAAGTCCGAGACGATAGAAAAATGTCTCGACTGGACTCGAGTACTACAGCCCTAGTATACAGACCCTCAGAAACATCTGGAAAAATACAAGTGGGCTTTCTTTCTTTACCATAACAAGACTTGGGGGGCCCCTTCTCTCTAGGGAGAAATGTATGCACAAAGGAACCATTCTATGTATGGAAAATGCCTTAAAAGAAACTGTATAAAGAGAAGGCAAAATAACCATTCTGGAGATTTTCTAGGCTTTGTTCATTTGAAATAAAGTCTAACTTCTGGAAACAAAACCCCAAGACTGAGTGTGATTCTTCAAAGCAGCGGCTGAAAACAAATTGGTGCCCGAACAGGGACCTGGAAAGGAGCAGCAGAGTGGACGACCACTTTGGCCTGGCTTTTGGCGAGCAACACACAAAAACGGTGGCCACCGAATGGTAAGCAATTTTGCTTATATAATTAGTTTGTGTTGTTTGCCGGTCTGCCCTTGGTGGTAAGGACACTTAAAATCTGCTCTTCCAGAAATAGAAAATAGAAAAATAAAAAAGGGGTTTTTATTCCAGAAGAAATAAGTGCATGCACATATTTGGTTTACTGTTAGGAAGGCCTTGATAGGCAGTGTTGGGAGGAACGCATTACAAAAGTAATAATATTACAGTAGTATATTACGTTTTGCTGTAACGCAGTAATATAACATATTACTAATACAACTTGGGTAATATTATTACTCGTTACAATGAATCTCAGTAACGCAAGTTACAACAAAATATTACTAACACCGCAAAACAGAACCAGAGAAAAAATTCCGCGGGTAAAATAGTTTGTCTATCTTCTGTTGCTGGAATTAGATGGTTGAGATGACTGCAGAGACGGATTCTACATTTGTGAGATGGACACACTCCTGTTATTTTCAGTTGATTGGAAAAAAGGATAAGAATGCTTAGCAATATGTGCGACACCAAACTCTCAACATGGAGAAATAGCACAAGTAAAACCTGGAAACACTGGACTGGTGCTGTTACGGGGCTGACGAGACGTGAGACGTGTGGATCCATATGCAAAGCTTTTATTTAGGAGAAGACAGAGACGTGGTCATAAAGCAGGCATGGGTCAGATAATGGCCGACAGGTATATGGCGGGCAAGACACAAGAATAGTCCTAGGGCTAGCGTAGGTCAACGAACGGCAAACAGAATCAGAAGGGACGAGACTAAAGGGAGAAATCCAGGAAACCAGGCGAAGATCAGGGACTGAGAAAGCAGCTAAGGCTAAGGCTAAGGCAGGGAAACTAATGAGGGCTCTGTAGTGTAGCTATCTAGAGATATGCGCTAAACAATACTCGGCAGAGGGAAGGGATCAGAGTGAGTGTTAAATAGTGAGGGAGTGATATGAAACAGCTGGGTGCAATCAGTGTTAACAGCTGTGTGCAATCCGTGCTGAGTGCAATCAGTGCAATGAATGATGGGATATGTAGTCCGGGGTGATGTGCAACAGTGTGTAGTGCGAGAGTCAATGAAATTGGAAAGGGTGACCTCTGATGGCTTGTAGATGGAATTTCACGAACCGGATTCGTGACAGAGCCCCCCCCCCAAGGAGTGGCTTCCAGACGCTCAAAACCCTTTACGATTCCGGAGGGCGGTGGAGGGGAGGCGGAACAGG
>NW_015507139.1:110578-123613 GCF_001515645.1 Sinocyclocheilus grahami
AGCAGGGAGCTCGCAAACGGCCTCTATAGCTGTGACAGGACGAGCAGGGAGCTCGCAAATGGCCTCTATAGCTATGACAGGACGAGCAAGGAGTTCGCAAACAGTCTCCTTAGCCGTGACAGGATATACAGCGAGTTCATAGGCGGCCTCCTTGGCCGGAACAGGACAAGCAGAGAGTTCATAGACGGCCTCCTTGGCCGGAACAGAACAGGCAGGGAGTTCATAGACGGCCTCCTTGGCCGGAACAGGAAAAGCAGAGAATTCATAGACGGCCTCCTTGGCCGGAACAGAACAAGCAGAGAGTTCATAGATGGCCTCCTTGGCCGGAAGAGAACAAGCAGAGAGTTCATAGACGGCCTCCTTGGCCGGAACAGAACAGGCAGAGAGTTCATAGACGGCCTCCTTGACCGGAACAGAACAGGCAGAGAGTTCATAGCTGCGGGGTCAGAGAAGAGAAAAAAGGTGGCGACGAGCGCAGACAAGCAATAAAAATTAAGTTGAACTAAAAATAACAAAATCTATTTTTGTTCAATCATAGTCTATATGACTATGCCATTCCGCGCCGCATGGCGCGCTGTAAGGCTATTAGTTTAGGCTACTCCTCATTGAGAATGTTTTTTTGTTTTTTTAAACAGGTCTATTAATTTTTACAATTTAATTATAGGCCTATAATTAAAATTATTAACACTGCAGTCATCGATGAAAATTAAGAGCAGCTTTATTTCGTGCACAGATTTTCAAAAACAACCTGTTTAACGCGAAATACGTTTCTTCTCGTGTTTTTCACTATACGGGCCACAAGAAAAATATTAAGGGAATAATTTAAGACAGATATATGCCATCATCAGCCTATATTGAAGTAATTTTGTCTCTTGTTGTCTCAGAGAATATGCAAAGAGTCATATGTCATTATGTCATTATGATAAATGATTTGCTTTAGTAACATGATAGTAACATGCTGTCGTGTATAATTATATATTTTATTTATTTCCATATACTTTAACCCTTCTTTAACTGTTTTGACATGCCCTGACATTTGTGTTTTTTCAGTATCTTAAAACGTATTAATGGCTAAAGTCTGAATATACTGTATTCAGCACAAACTAGGCTACAAAAATATGTGAGCAGCATGAATGTTCATGTTTGTGTTTTTGAGAAAGCAATGTTTATGCGTGGTTAGTAAAAAAACTAAATATTTTTGTTTAAAATGTGTTTTATAAGTTAATTAACATACATTTTGAATACATGATTCAAATGTTTGATAAATGATTTGATTTGCTTTAGTAACATGTTTGTTACTACGATGTGTTTTATAAGTTCAATAAACTTAAATAAATGTTGAATACTTGTTTAAAATGTATGATTTACTTTAGTAAGATGATAGCAACATGCTGTCATATATAATTATATATATTTTATTTATTTCCATATTCTTTAAAATGGGCTCTTTTAGCTTGTAATGTTTATGTATGTGTGTGCTTGTTTATATGATTTATCAGAACACAAATTTGTATAATGACATGGGTATTACACTGATATAACAAGGTAAATGTGGTTTATGATGAAATTTCCTGAGTCCTCATAATTAAGATTGCAAACAATATTTAATTAAAATGGAATCATATGCAAAAAATTTTGTGTGATGGGAAGGTGTACAGTTTGTACAGTAAAAAATCATTACACCTACAGTATATGGAATGTTCCCGCAAACCAGATGTGTAGTAATACTCCAAATGATTGACCTGTGCAAAATGTATCCCCATGAGCATAACAGCTATTTAAATTATACTAAATTATGTTTCTGAAAATATAAAGAAACATTTATAAAGTTTATTGTGATGGTTAGGTTTAGGGGATGATACAGTATAAAAATCATTAATATAATGTAAATATAAATATCAAAGGTTTTAAACATATTGTAGAAACTTTAATTTTCCTGTGAAACTGCTTTGCATCAATTTGTTAGGTGAAAAAAAGCAAAAACAATTTAACGTGAATTTAATTGAATTATGCGTATGGAAAGACTCCGTAAAAAACATGACAATAACATATCCGGACATGTCGGGGGATCCCGATAACCCTTATCGTTTGGCCTGTTAAATTTTTTTTCACGTCGCTGGCTCCTCAATCGACCGATAACATTTTCTTACATGGCAAACTCTTTTTCCCACTCCTGGTAAAATGCACAATATTTTTAGTGATGACTAAAACTAGTGTAAATGTTTTGCTGTGTTTTATATCCTGTGATAGCACAGTTTATTTATTTTCATTTCATCTAAAAGAAGAGAATAAGACTCGGACGTTTTAGTGTGAGAATGAGGGAGAGAGAGAGAGAGATAGAGGTTTTTGTAAACCACTCATTCGGACATTGGTCATCCTTGCACTTGGAAAAACTTTTTTCCTCACAGAAAAATGTAAGGGATTTTATTTTTACTCATTTATTCATTAAGCTTAAAGCTTCTTATTTATTTACTCATTAAGCTAAATGTTTATTTTCAATTTCATTATTAGATGTGTTATTTAATTCCTTTTATATATTTCTGGGGAATCATTTTATACAGTCATCAGATTATATATGTGCGCGCCGAACACACATACTGTGATATGTTAAAACTGTTTACTTATTTTGATATTATCCTTAAAAGCAATATCTTCTTTTTTACATGTCCAGAGAGAGAGAGTGACCAAAAATGCAAACGGATTCCTCCCCAGACATGTGGGGCGTCAGATGCCGGAAACAACTGGATGTGGGGACTGACCATAAAATCTTCAAAAACATTCCTCAGGACTTAATTTATGACATCGGACAGAATTGGACAAACACCATATTTCTTCCCCCGGAGGGCAAAGGTCGACATCGGAACTCCACATATGCCGATTTCCACATCTGGATGTCATTAACAGGTCACAGGGTCAATACGATGTGGGTGGTCACGACGTGGGTGGGCTACGTGGGGGGAGGGGAAAGGTCAAAGCCATAAATCAATCTTGACACATGGTGGTCCTTACTGACTAACACACATATTATGTAAACAAAAACTTTTATTTTGGATGCAATTAATCGTTTGACAGTACTAATATTAATATATATATATATTTTTTTTTTTTTCCGACATAGCCTCCTGAACTATCTACTCCGCCATGGCCTCATGAACTGTCTGCTCCGCCATGGCTCCCTAGTCTCCCTGCTCCGCCATGGCCCCCTGTATATATGTATATACTGTATACTGTATATACAGGGGGCCATGGCGGAGCAGGGAGACTAGGGAGCCATTGTGGAGCAAACAGTTCATGAGGCCATGGCGGGGCAGATAGTTCAGGATAGTATATATATATATATATATAAATATATAATGAATTTGTGTTATTTGTCACTGCATTTAAATTATGTAATATACATAAATTATAGTAGAATACATTGCTTTTGTTGTAATACATTGTAGGCTATTATTAAATAAAATGTATTTATTTGACAAAATAAAACCATAAATAAACATATCTTTGACTGATATGTTAATTTAGCTCGTTAAAAAAGCTTTTAAAAATATGATGCAATGTCAAGCTGTTCGTGAATAGATAAGATCCCTAAAGTTGCAAAGACTAAAGTCTCAAACCCAAAGAGATATTCTTTATAAAAGTTAAGACTCGTCCACGCCCTCCTAAAAGGACATGTCTATGTCACTGTGTGGGAAGATTTGCATAACACTGCCCAAATGTTCACAAAAAGAAAGAAGGCGTAACTTTGAGTCTCGCTGTAGTTTTGTTGTTGCCGCCATGTCGTGGAGATCACAAATGCAGACATGGTTTAATGTTTACGTGGCGCGATGCAATGCATAAGTCATTATAATCAGTAATTATGTCCCCACTGGATGCAGCAAATGCCTCGTTTGTAATGGGTTTTATTGGTTTTGTCTCGTCGCGCCGGGACATGGCATCACAGTATGGTAAGGGGCGTAACATTTCCGTCACACGCTTGAGGTATTCGGCCAATCACAACGCACTGGATAGCTGGCCAATCAGAGCACGCCTCGCTTTTCAGAGCGATGAGCTTTGTAAAAATCAATGAGTTTCAGAAAGGCGGGGCATAGAGGAGAAACAATAATGTACAGTATGTGGAAAATAATGTGTTTTTTAACTTTAAACCGCATAAACACATTTCATTACACCAAGTACACCAAATAATGTTATTTTTAGCAACATCATATGACCCATTTAATTTGGAGAAAAAGCATGTCAATAAATTATATCTTTGTTGGACAACAGGTTGTTGGAGGTCCAGCCCTCCAGTGCTCGCTCCTCGTAAGAGCCTTCCAGAGGGCCCCCCGGTGCCGGCTCCTCGAAAGCCCTTTGCTGTGCCTGCTCCTCCAGAGCACCCTCCAGTCCCAGCACCACGTCAGCGCTACCCTGATCCCCTGTTCCAGAGTATAGCCCACGGAGGGCTCCTGATCCCCAGTTCAGCCCAGGAAGGGCTCCTGTTCCCGAGTGTAGCCCACGGAGGGCTCCTGATCCCCAGTTCAGCCCAGGAAGGGCTCCTGTTCCCGAGTGTAGCCCACGGAGGGCTCCTGATCCCCAGTTCAGCCCAGGAAGGGCTCCTGTTCCCGAGTGTAGCCCACGGAGGGCTCCTGATCCCCAGTTCAGCCCAGGAAGGGCTCCTGTTCCCGAGTGTAGCCCACGGAGGGCTCCTGATCCCCAGTTCAGCCCAGGAAGGGCTCCTGTTCCCGAGTGTAGCCCACGGAGGGCTCCTGATCCCCAGTTCAGCCCAGGAAGGGCTCCTGTTCCCGAGTGTAGCCCACGGAGGGCTCCTGAATCCCCGTTAAGCCCAGGAAGGGCTCCTGATTTCCTGTTAAGCCCAGGGAGGGCTCCTGTTTCCCTGTTAAGCCCAGGGAGGGCTCCGGATCCCGAGTATAGCCCACGAAGGGCTCCCGATTCCCCTGCTCCGCTATGGTCTCCCGAGCACACAGAAATATGTCAACAATGAGACTTTATCGTTATTATCGTAGGAAGACTAATTCTTATCGTGGGGAGAATTTTTACCATTATATCGCAAACAATAAAATATCGCCCATCCCTACTCGGTATGTTTACTCTTCCGTGCTCTGACTCAGAGAAACCTGATTCGTCCATCGCTTGTCAATCATAAGTGCGCATCATATCCCGCCCCGTCTCATCCTGTCACACCCTTCCCTGCTCTTCCGCATTCATATCTGACCACAACAAACACAGAGAACCATCTGTACCCACGAATTATCCAAATAATAAAAACACGATTACGATAGTATATGGCAGTGGTCGGCATCAGGCGGCCCGCAGCGGCGCAACCAGATTATTTTGATAGTGGCTGGTTCTGAAATAGATCTGTCATGACAGCAAAAGTTACTCACAATCAGAGTATGTCAGAGCGCAGAGTCGAGCGCTGTGATTTTGACTGGAGCGAGGAGCGGATATTTTAAAAGTCGGAGCGTCATGGTTTTCACTCGCTCCTAGAGCACTCCACCACCGCTCCATCACGAGTACAATTCATGCCAACGACCCGTAATATTACTGCATATTTAGCAAGAATTCACATGTTAAACCAGGGCTGTCCAAACTCGGTCCTGGAGGGCCGGTGTCCTGCAGAGTTTAGCTCCAACCCTAATTAAACACACCTGAACCAGCTAATCAAGCTCTTACTAGGCATAAAAACTTACAGTCAGGTGTGTTGAGGCAAGTTGGAGCTAAACTCTGCAGGACACCGGCCCTCCAGGACCGAGTTTGGACAGCCCTGTGTTAAACATTTAGCTAGCTTGATAGAGAAGGTTCACTCAAACGGGAAAGAACGGGCTATATGCTAATAGCGGAATCGGGATATCAAAATAGAACTAGTGATAAGGCGGCGCTCTGATTGTTTTTGTTGTAGAATACGATAGGGGATATATTCACACGTTATAGAAATGAAAATAATGGTGTATAAAATTGATTTTAAGATAAAAATAGACGATAAAGAATTAACTTGACGGAGCTCAAACTCAAAACACACGGCAGCAACAAACAGGATTCAAATCAAATCTCTTTATTGTCACACATCGTGTACACAAGTGTAACGATGGTGAAATTCTTGCCTACATGGCAGTACAAGCAACAAGATATGAAAAATTAACAGTATACATAAATTACAATATACACATTTTACACAATATACAAATTTTTCACAATAGACAATATACACATTTCCATAATATACACAGTACACAGTATACTCAAGAGACTTATAAATGTATAGCTTTTATATATGACTTACAGTGATGTATACTGTAGTGTTTTACTGTGAAGTTCAGTGTAGAACTTAGTGCAGAAGAGAAGATGGAGCTGCATGTGTTCTATGCTATGCAGTGCAAGACATGCTACAGTGCTGTCAGAGTCAGTGTGGCTGGTTTGTAGATGGAATCCAGTGTGAGGGGTAGGGGTAAGTGGGTGATTATCGTTTTGCTATCTGGAGTTCAGTAGTCTGATGGCCTGCGAAAAGAAGCGGTCTCGCGTTCTGCTGGTTCGGGTCCTGATGCTGCAGTACCGTCTGCCTGATGGTAGCAGTGAGAAGAGTCCCTGGGCTCGGGTGGCAGGAGTCTCTGATGATCTTCCGTGCTTTCCTCACACATCTCTGGGTGTAGATTTCCTGGAGGAAGGGAAGCTCACCTCCGACGATGTGCTGGGCTGTCTGAACTATTCTCTGCAGGGCTTTCCGGTTGAGAGCGGTGCAGTTTCCGTACCAGGTGGTGATGCAGCCAGTCAGGATGCTCTCCACAGTGCAACTGTAGAACTGTCTGAGGATTTTTGAGCTCAGACCAAATTTCTTTAGTCGCCTGAGGAAGAAGAGACGCTGGTGGGCCTTCCTCACTACTGACCAGAGCATGTGAGCGAAGCGGAGAGGTCCAAGTAGCTATAACTGCAGACCGGAGATCTCCAAAATGGGGCGTGAACTCCAAAAGTGGGCAGAACCTCCAAAATGGGGCGGGGTCTCCTCGCGCAAAGACTTTCACCATTGGCTCTGGCTCCAGCCAATTGTTATTGACTTACATTTCAAAATAAAACTTTATAAATGTATCATTGTTTCTAGTTCATCTAAAATGAAATATGCTATATAAGTAAATATTCTCCGTGAGAGCAGAGCCCAAAGCTTGTGGCCAGTGGTGTTCAGACTGGAGTTTGAACCTCTGCTTAATGATATAATCGGGAATCACCCACGAGCTCTCCCGCGAGCCGTCCCAGCACACTGCAGGGGAAAGATTTCACTCTATCGCTTTGTTCTAAGCAACGGGGGCGTGCCGGGGCTCGAAATTCGCAGGGTAGGAGGGGGGAGTGACGCTGGGTGTAACTAAAAAGGTGCCATTGTCCGGTGAAGTCCGGTTGGGGAGTTACGGAACGATCTCATATCGCATAATCTTATTAACTGTTTATCTCCTGAACTGCAGCTTTCTTTACCACGCTATTCAGCGCCAATCCTGCCGTGCAGTCAATTTGACTGGTTAAGGTTAGGGTCAGGTGTGGGGTAGGTTTAGGGGTTAGCATTTTTTTTTGTAGCATAATGTAGGAAATAAACACTTTAATTGACACAACCAATAAAATCTTTAGAATCAGCTGTGGGGCGGAGTTTGCACTGAAGTGGATTGGGGGAAAAAATTGTGCATGCGTGTCATGTGCCTGTCTGTCAATGGGAGGAAACCACGCCCTATTTTGGAGCTCCCACCCCGTTTTGGAGTTCACGCCCCCATTTGGAGATCTCCGGGCTGCAGTTATACCCTTCTCGAGTGGTGTGACGAAACAAATTTGCATGCATTATATTAGATTATAAATTACTGCTGCCTACATCTAGCCTACATTCTGTAGGACTACCTATTGTTTCGGGTCAGTTATTTTTTTAAATAATATTTTAATAGGCCTAAGTGGTGTAGGCTAATATCTTCTGTAGCCTACTCTGTAGTTCTGTATTTAGGCCTATATACAGCTGTGTGTTAGCTTAGGTCTACAGTTTAACGGAGATTATTTAATAACTACAGAGCTCCGAATATAATTCGAATTAACAATTCGTTTCTACGACGTCAGCAGGTTTTATTATTTTTTAAATGTATTATTATTTATTAAGTTTAAGCAATAATGATTTTAATAAGTAATTACGAAATATAATAATTCGTTCCACGATTTAGGCCTACTACAGGGAATGAACGAATTAACGAACGAATGAATTCGTGGCAGCTAAGCCTAAACAAGAGAATGAATACTTAATTCGTGGCCATAATTTAGACTAAACGAAAAAATTAATTCTTAATTCGTGGCCATAAATTTAGACTAAACGAAAAAAATATTTCTTAATTCGTGGCCATAATGTAGTCCTAGCATAAAAGAGAACTAGCCTATTCTAAATTTGTGGCTGTGATTTTGTCTGCATGTCATGATCGGGGCTCCGTACAACCGAATATAACCTTAGCCTACCTGTTTATTCATTTATTATGGTATGTAATTAGCTCACCTTTTGCTGCACCATGTTTGCATACATCTTCGTGCTTTCTGTAATCAATATGAACCTGTACTAACTTTAACAGTCTCCACAAACTCCCTTTCAGTTTCTTCTCCCTGCTCATTCTTAACTTTGATTTTTAATTTTACATTTATGTATAAGGCTTGCAACTTCGTTGAAACAATATCTGAACTCCATAACTGCTCTACTATTCTCGATCTCTACAGATTCTCGATCTCGAACAAGCAAATCACCAAACGGCATTCTGGGTTGAGCGAGCGGCACTGAGCGTATTGAGCGAGCTCACATGCTCTGCTACTGACTGTGTGTGAGTAGTCCAGGTGAGGTGCTTGGTGATGTGAACGCTGAGGAACTTGAAGCTGCTGACCCGCTCCACTGGAGTCCCATCGATGGTGATGGGGGAGTGCTCACTGCTGTGGCACCAGTTAGTCAGGGTGCACACTTCTTCTCTGTGTGTGTGTTTTATGCGTTTGTGTTTGAGATGTTCTTGCTAACTTATGTTGTGTGTGTGTTGCTTTTTTATATATCACAGACAATCATCTGACATTGAATCGAATGAAGTCTGGGAGACAGTCAGCAAAAAGCCATATACTGAGGGACATGATGACAGCTCCTCTGAAAAAAATCGTAAAAAACACTACATAATGTGTTTATGCTTCAGTTACTATGTGTCAGCAATTATTGACAGTAAATCTGGATAAGAAATTGAATAGGTCTAAGTGTAACCTTTCATTAGAGCCCACAATTATGACTGTACATTAAAGCATTCAAGAATTGCAGCATTTTACAGGTGCATCTCAATAAATTAGAATGTCGTGGAAAAGTTAATTTCAGTAATTCAACTCAAATTGTGAAATAGTACACTAGTATTAAATAAATTCAATGCACACAGACTGAAGCAGTTTAAGTCTTTGGTTCTTTTAACTGTGATGATTTTTGCTCACATTTAACAAAAACCCACCAATTCACTCTCTCAACAAATTAGAATATGGTGACATGCCAATCAGCTAATCAACTCAAAACACCTGCAAAGGTTTCCTGAGCCTTCAAAATGGTCTCTCAGTTTGGTTCACTAGGCTACACAATCATGGGGAAGACTGTTGGTTACAAAGGGTCATTTGGAGTCTCCAAGTGGCCTTTTTTGGGAAGGGCCTAGACATACATGTGTAAAACACTCATTTTCTAAGGTATTGTTATCAAATTTGAAATTTGGCTTGGTAAGGCTTTATTCTGGGATCCCATTGTATTGTCCAGCTAATAGCTCACAGCTATAGTCATCTGCAGGCATCGGTTTATTAAAAAAAAAAAAATCAAATTTTTTTTTTTACTCAATACTAATAAGACTTACAGTGATTCTGACTGTTGAGGAAGTGGCACATTTCAAAAGAGACCAAAACCATGCATATACTCCAAATGGTTCAAGAACAGCATGCAATTTACATTGGGTATGCCTTTTTAGGCGTTTTAGGCAAATTTTACAGGAATGCTAAGGTTAATTATAATTAATTACAATTATTTACCTCAGCTGCCAGTAGTAACTGTAGAAGAATTAATATTACAATCAACTAATCTGTTCGTCCAGCAAGCATTCTATATAATTTCATATCAACTCTATATTTTCGTGGGATATTTTCGTGGCCACAGAAAATAACTTTCTTACAGTAATGTTTTAGAGCATGATCGGATCGTAAAAGGGACACTATTCACAAGCAGGACCAGAAAATCATGTAATTCGTGCACAAAAGTTTTAACTAAACGCTAACACGCATAACTAATCTAAACAAACCAACAAATACCATTTTTCTCCAAGAATGAATATAATTGTGAGGATACTACCTTTTCTAGCATCTTGGACAGAAAAGGTAGATTTGAGATCGGTCTGTAATTAACTAGTTCTTTGGTGTCAAATTGAGTTTTTTTTGATGAGCTGGCTTAATAACAGCCAGTTTTTGGGGAAATATCCTAATGTCAATGATCCTGCTTGTTACTGCCGTGTGTTTTGAGTTTTAGCTCCGTCAAGTTAATTCTTTATCGTCTATTTTTTTTAATCTTAAAATCAATTTTATACACCATCATTTTCATTTCTATAACGTGTGAATATATCCCCTATCGTACTCTACAACAAAAACAATCAGAGCGCCTTGTTATCACTAGTTCTATTTTGATTTCCTGAGTCCGCTATTAGCATCGCCAGCGTGGTTGCCGCTAATCTTGCTTACATTGCTAATACTCTATTCACACACATTACCATTGTTTTACTCACGGTTACTTGCTTTAATGGCGGATGCGTGTCTACCTTTGAGTGCAGGTGAGGACACGTTTGAGCTGCATTCGGTGCAGCTAGAGCTGGAGGCCGTGCAGAAGCAGATCCGCGCACCTGGTGGAGAGGCAGACCCAGCTGAGAGAGCGGAGAGCCGCGCTGGAAATATCCCAGGCTGACGCTCACAAGTCCGAGGTAAGTATACAGCCCGCTGCTAACTCTCCCACCACCTCTACTCCGTGTGTTTCTCTGCACAGGCCCGGTGCACCCAGGACGCGATCTTCCCAGATGTCCTTCACTCCGGCGCCGGGACACCATGGACCCTGGGTGCACCCGCCATGGAAGACGCGAGCCAGGCCCCGGGCGACGACCTTCGAGACCTCCACCCGGAACCGCTCGCTCCCCTCCGCGAGACGGAACACGACGCTGTGATCATTGGAGACTCCATCGTCCAGCACGTCCGTGCTACGTTAGCTGAAGGTAAAGTGCACACTCACTGGTTCCCCGGTGCTCGTGTTCTCGATGTTTCTGCGCAGATACCCGCGATCCTGAAGGGCGACGAGAGCACCGGAGCGGTCGTGCTTCACACGGTGGTTAACGACACCAAGCTGCGTTAGACAGAGACACTGAAAAGGGACTTCAGGAGCCTGATCGAGACGGTGCGCCGCACATCGCCCGCGACAATGGTCATCGTGTCAGGAGCGCTTCCCACATATTGACGAGGACACGAAAGGTTGAGTAGACTTTTTGCTTTAAATGAATGGTTATTGTCATGGTGTAAAGAACAGAAACTGCTCTTTGTTAATAATTGGAATCTTTTCTGGGAGCGTCCTAGGCTTTTTCACGCTGATGGCCTGCACCCCAGCAGAGTCGGAGCGGAACTCCTTTCGGACAACATCTCCAGGACGCTACGCACCATATGACTAGTAAGTCAAATCTCAAATGACTGCCCTGATGACTTTTGTTCTACCCGCTTAAATGATAGAAGTACTTGTGCTGTCCAATCTATAAAGACTGTGTCTGTTCCCCGAATAGTGAGGTCAAAATATAAGTTTAATGCAGGATCTAGAAAAAATCTGATCGTGATTAAACCAGAAAAATGCAAAATAAATGAACAAAAACAATTTTTAAAGTTTGGGCTCCTAAACATTAGATCACTCTCACCCAAAGCAGTTATTGTAAATGAAATGATCACAGATAATAGTTTTGATGTACTCTGCTTGACTGAAACCTCAGCTATTATGGCGAGCACTAGCAGAAAGTTTAGAGGATGTGTGCATCTGTGTTGTCGTTGTTTAACATCTGATGACACACACGATCTATGCGTTATTTGTTTGGGCGAAGAGCACGCATGCGATGTCTCCGAGGGGGCAATCGGCGTGCACTGCGAGCGTTTTTCCAAGGAAAAAGCTCCACTCTCGTTTGTCTCTCTTTTTGAGGAAAGAGGGGCAGCCATCTGCTTCCCGCGATTCAGGACCCGCCGCTGCTGAGGCACGGACGAGAATGAGCTCGTGGGGATTGCAGGTGGATCTGGCCGATGAGTTTGAAGAGGGGTTTTCCCTCTCGCGATCGTCGGCTGTGGACGAGAATGAGCCGCTGGAGGATGATGTTATTTCATTAACATTGTCTGATCCAGGGGCCAGTGCTCTGCTGGGTTCAGCCCAGCAAAAGCAGGAAATGTCTGAGGAGGGCAGAGAAGCTGAGGCTGAGCCTTCCTAATCCTCCTGCCCTGCATATGATGAGCTTTTGACCTCTATGAACGTTATTTTTCTGGCCATAACCCTCCAGCTCAGGTGAGCCTTCCTTTCTTCCTGTTTCCATTCAGAGATCGAGAAGGAATGGAAGAGGCCGTTTTTCCTCACGCATCCATCGATTCCAGCATACGAGATATGCCTACATCGAGACGATGCACGAAAGCGGTTATGAGAAGATGCCCCTATAGAGAAACGTTTGCCAGCTATCTCTCTATGGGTGAGACGTCCTCTCTTAAGACTCCCTCCTTGACATCTCGCTCGAATGTCAGGGCATACGCAGCCTCAGCAGGTTGGGCTGGCGCTTCATTGCACACGATGGTGATGCTCCAAGCATATCAGGCTGACCTGCTGAAAGACCTGGATAAAGGCAAAGGCCTTTCTCCTGATGAGGTAGCCGAGTGTGTCGCCCCACGGATCTCACTCTCCGTGCTACTAAGCAGACCGCCTCTGCTAGTGGCAGGTCCATGTGGTAGTGACGGAGGGACATCTGTGGGTGAACCTAGCAGATATCT
>NW_015507140.1:0-1260 GCF_001515645.1 Sinocyclocheilus grahami
TTGTCTTTACTGTTCCAATACTTATGGAGGGCACTGTATATGTGTATATATTTTTTTACATCAGTTCTTTCTGGTTCTCGAATCTGATTGGCTGACAACCATGCAATATTCCAGTGATAACAGCACTCCTACCTTTTAACCGTTAGTGATATTCTGCCCACTGCAACTGTTATGGTGGGCAAGCAACTACTTCATTTTTTACAGTTACTACTCTTATTCTGTCACGGAATTTAGTTTTGAGAGATTTTTAGGCAAGAATAGTTGTTCTGACCTCAAATATGTGATTTATAAATAAACATAGCACCGATTTGAGAATTTGTTTTGACACAATTGGAGATGTGAGCTCCAGGCTGTCAATTGTCGTTTAGCACTCGTGTCTCTGCCCAAAGACACCTTAATCTCGGTCAGTGGTTCAGGAATTTGCAGCTGGCTCTTATAATCATTAAACATGAGCTATCATTCATTTTGCATAGATTAATAAGAGCAAAGATTGCCAGTTTCGTATATAACTTTTTCATGAGTGAGTCAATTTGGGTTAAGGGCTGTTTAGTCATGTTTTTTATAAATACTACTGTTATTCTGTCACGGAACAGTTAAGGAGAAAATGTAGTTGTTTAGACATTTAGATGTTATACATTTAGATTATTTTATGTAAAATGCATTAAGTCACTTTGGAATAAATCACAGCATGTTTCAAGGTAAATAAATAAATAAAACGTGATGTACAGTCCAGAAATATTGTAGGTTACAGCAAATTATTTAGCTGACAATTAATTAATTCAGCACCACCGCCATGGACAGCACAATGTTGCATGCAAGAAGGTGCTAAGGTAAAGTTAGGGGAACACAAAGGGTAGGCATTACTAGTAGTGCGCACCCCCAGCTTCTTCTAGAGAAGAGCATTTTGATAAATATTTGCTCTGTACGTATTCATTGTGTTTTACTTAACCTGTTAGTGATGTCTTCATTATTTAATGTGGAATATGTTTGAATAAATCTGTCATGAAAGTTAAATGTTTTAATTGTTTCAGGTTTAGGCCTAAAAATATATTAATGGGCTATATTTATTTGAAATAAACATTAAAAACTGTCTGTACACCTAAATTTCAATGTTTTTTTTATTTGTTGTTTTTTGTTTCAGTTGATTATAAATTTTATTTTTGTTTTCTGTTTGTTTTGGCTAAATGTCTAATTTGTCTGTTGCACAATATAAAGGCTGTGCCAGTCAGTCAACAGTAGTTGACAGTAGATAAACACTTT
>NW_015507140.1:8017-10613 GCF_001515645.1 Sinocyclocheilus grahami
ACATTCACTTACGCCATACTACGAGGTTCATCCATGCTTTTGCACTGTTTCGTTGTCATTCTTTCTGTGGTTTAAGAAAACACTGAGTAAATAAGTGAATGCATGTTTCATTTGCATACATCTGATAGTTACATAATGCAAGTAGAATTTACATTTTTGGGTGAACTATTCCTTTAACAAAACATAAAATTCAGAGGTTCATGGCATTTCTTTATCTTATGACATATAATAGGTTGGATATTATGTTATCTATGACGTCACACAGGCAAACACATTTGCATGTGCCTTCCTCCAGTGCAAGACGCAGACTAATAATTATACAGTATATCATCACACCATAGGCCCTGCTTACTCCAGCTAACACATTTTTGTTTTTTCTCATCACAATGTTTTCCATTAAAGTTCGGTACAGGCATCAGAATAGCACGTCTACTTGCAGTATATCTTTCTGTGTATGACAGAGAAATTCCTGCCTCTGATTTGACACCTTTACACATTTTATAAGCTCATCACCAGTTCCTTAGCTGGTAAAAGCACAGTATGTATGTGTAACAAGAAGCAGGCGGAAACCTGCTAATGATAAACTATAGATAGAGTTAATGATCAACTCTAACACTGCTTCACTGTTACTTTTAACACCCTGCTGGTGGTTTCTTCACCAGGGAATTTACTAGGGCCCAAGATTCGGTGCTTCACCCCTGAACAGAGTGCACACACACACACACACACACACACACACACAGAAATCGCGTCTGCTTCACCATAAACTAATACTGTTATAGCAAGCACTTGATAATGTCGTCTAATATGAGTTTAGTTCTCTTCCAGTCATTCACTGCTGATAGAAAATGGAGGCACGGTTTTAAGTACGGAATGTCTGTCTCTGCATGGGAAAAATCTGTCCACCCAATTTTGGCAGTCAGCCAAAAATCAATTCTTGCTGTGCCACTGCTGGAGCATTAAACAAAAAAAACAAGTGTGTGCGTTTTGAGTGTGTAAATCTAAAAAAAAAAAAATTAACAAGACAAGTGTTATACTTTGGACAAATATTACAGTATTTAGAAGATGCTTTGTTATTCCAAACAAAGCCTATTTAAAACACTATTTTTTTTCTATTTTTGCCCCATGTTTTTAATTTCAGTTTCGTTTTCAAGCGTTTTATTTCTCTGCATCATCTTACTAAATTACCATCAGAACTCTAATTTTTACAACTTAATAATGCAAATTTAATAGTCCAACCTTATCACAGGCAGTCTTGATCGCGACTTTTGTGTTTTGCATGCATTCTGCTGAAAGATGCAATGAAAGCAGAGAAGCTCGAGCTCAAACTCCACGTATAGCAACAGATGAACTGTTTTACAGCGCAACGACAAGAACTGAGTTACACTCAACTTGCACAGAACCAATCTATCTTTTGTGTTATACAGATGTTTTTAAACTAAATTGGATAAACTAAGCGTAGCTATATCTCCCCGAAATGAAATTAAAACAAGAGTACTTTCTGCTTGTAGCTCCTCCCGCCTCAAAACAGGCAGGAAACCATCTCAGGTTACTTATGTAACCATGGTTCCCTGAGTAGGGAACGAGACACTGTGTCCTCTAGGGGTCGCTATGGGGAACGCCTCGTTGTGACCCGTGTCTGAAGCATATATTGAAAAAACACCAACTCATTGGCCGGCGACAGCCATGACTTCACTACTGGCGCGACTATAGTATAAATAGGCACCGGGAGCACACATCATTCACTTCTTCGTCTGAAGCTTGCGTCCGCAGCATGGCAAGAAACCTAGAGGACGCAGTGTCTCGTTCCCTACTCAGGGAACCATGGTTACATAAGTAACCTGAGACGTTCCCTTTCATGGGAACTTCGAACTGCGTCCTCTAGGGGTCGCTATGGGGAACGGTATACCCATGCCACCATGCTGAGGGGAGTGCATGCCAGAACCATGGTGAGCACTAAGTACCAACTACCATATTGCTATGGGAGTTAACCCTGGGATGTTAGGCCTAGGCTACATACCCCAAAATACTTACCTGTTAGGGCCAGACTCCTGGGCCCGGGGTAGAGCTCAAGGCTTGGAATCAGGAATAGATTCCTTTAAGGGAATACGACCAAGAGCCTAGAATCATACTAGCCTTGGCCTGTCACACAGGGGTTACCGCACGTTTCTCTTTGTATGTGCTGAAGGAACTGTCTCAACAGACCCCTAGTTGCAACACCCTGTTAAAGTAGGTATCCAGAGGATACATAGGAGGAGCGGTGCCCAAGGCGGAACCGGGGTTTTAAACCACTCAGAAATAGCACGAAGCTGTTGCGCGTAGCTCTTACCGGACAGGATTTTAGAAAAGTGGGCTAAGCATGACGTGCACATTTACCAGCTATATGGATTTTAGAAATACCATTCTAGGGGTTCTTGTGGCACTCTGAAAAGCATGAACAGCTAACAATAGTTTACTTAGCTGTGGGAGCAACACACCTAGTTCTCGGTCGAGAAGGGGGCTCGACCTACAGCATGTTCTAATGCTGAAACGGCTAACAGTAGTTTACCTAGGCTGAGGGAGCACAAACCCAGCTCCCAACGAGAGGGGGCTCGAC
>NW_015507140.1:10650-13689 GCF_001515645.1 Sinocyclocheilus grahami
AAAAGTGGGCAAAGCATAACGTGCACACTTACCATTGTACAGGATTTTAGAAAAGTGGGCAAAGCATAAACGTGCACACTTACCAGCTATGTGGATTTTAGAAAGTGCGCAAAGCGTAACGTGCATACTTACCAGCTATGTGGATTTGTAGAAAGTGCGCAAAGCTTAACGTGTGCACTTACCATAGTATTTGGATTTAGAGTTTTCCAAGCATCTGTTTACAGATACCCGGAAGTACTGGGCCAAACGGGAGAGGCAAGCTCAAATACAACCCTCAAAGGGGAGGGGAGCATTGCCCGAGACAGCATTTACACAGGAAGGTTCTCGTAATGCCACCTATACCTCCCGCTCGATGCCTCAGCAAGAGGGGATATCCTGGTGATCGGGAAGCCCCTCAGGGCGACCTAAATACAGTAGACCAGTCAGAGTAGCATGAAAGTGTAAACTCAGCCCGGACGTCCAGGACATTTTTGATCAGTGGTGCGGCGTAACTCAGCCATCTCATCAGGAGAAAGACCCTTGCCTTTATCCAGGTCTTTCAGCAGGTCAGCCTGGTATGCCTGGAGTACCGCCATCATGTGCAACGAAGCAACAGCCTGACCTGCTGCTGCGTATGCCCTGCCATTCAAGCAAGATGTAGTCTGAAGGGGCACGGATGGCAAGGAGGGAGTTTTGAGAGACGATGTCTCACCCATAGAGAGATAGCTGGCTAGCGTCTCTGAGCTGGAGGGTTATGGCCAGAAAGATAACGTTCATTGAGATGACCTCGCGACGTCACTTCCTTGGTCCGCTTCAGCCTCAGCTTCTTCGCCCTTCTCATACATTTCCTGCTCTTTCTGGGCTGAACCCAGCAGAGCACTGGCCCCTGGATCAGATGATGTTAAAGAGATAACATCATCCTCCAGCGGCTGTCTCTCATCCGCCACCGATGAGCGCGAGAGGGAAAGCCCCTCTTTAAACTCATCGGCCAGGTCCACCTGTGATCCCCACGAGCTCATTCTCCTCCGTGCCTCAGCAGTGGCGGGTCCTGAATCATGCGGGAAGCAGATGGCTGCCCCTCTTTACTCGAAAAGAGAGACAAACGAGAACGGAGATTTTCATTGGAAAACGCTCGCAGTGCACACAGATTGACCCCTCGAGGACATCGCGTGCGTGCTCTTCGCCCAAACAGACAATGCATAGATCATGTGTCAAATAGCGATGACACGGATGCACACACCTTCTAAACGCTCTGCTAGTGCTTGCCATAATGAATAGAGATAGCTCTTACTTTTTCCTTGGAAATGCACGCTTCAAACAGAACAGTCAATGAAAACGAAGAAGAGAATGATGTGTGCTCCCGGCGCCTATTTATACTATAGTCGCACCAGTAGTGACGTCATGGCTGTCGCCGGCCAACGAGTTGGTGTTTTTTCAACGTGAGCTTCAGACACGGGTCACGACGAGGCATTCCCCATAGCGACCCCTAGAGGACACAGTTCGAAGTTCCCAAGAAAGGGAACACTGCTCACCAGTGTTGGGGAAGCTACTGGTAAAGTTACATTTAAGCTACCTTCTAAAAAAGCAGTTATAGTACAAGCCACTGTCACTAAGTAGCTATGTTGGAATTATTATTATTTTTTTATAATTATTTTTTTTTTACAATGACATTACAAAAAACTGAATAATTGCTAATGAAAAGTAAATTGTTTGGGTTTTAAAATAACATTTTGAAATCATAGTTGATTTCAAAGTGTAGGGTGAATTCACGTAGATTGGGACACAATTTCCTAGTCATTTAAATGGCAAGAACTGATACACCCAAAAATAAAATATAGTCTCACAAAACACAGTGCAAAATTGCTACAAAAATGTAATATTAACACAAAAACAAACTGTATGCATATTAATTTATATACTCATAAGTAGTCAAAAATGAATTTTCTTTTATGCATCTGTTTACATAAACATTGATCAAATTACATATGTGGAACATATTTTATATCAGGGGTGCCCACTCCTGCTCCTGGCAATCAACTGTCCTGCAAAGTTCAGCGCTAACCCTAATCAAACTCACCTGCTTTTAATTTTCAAGCGATCCTGAAGACCTTAATTAGTTTCTTGGTGTGTTTGATTTGTTTTATATGGTCAATGGTAGCAAAAACAAGGGCAAGGCAAGTTTATTTATATAGCACATTTCATACACCATGGTAATTCAAAGTGCTTTACATAAAAGAAAAGAAAAAAATTATCACAACAATAAAACAAGGAATTTAAAAACTTTGAAAATGATTTAAAAATTGATTTAAGAGGTTTAAAATGAATTTAAGAAAACGATTATACATAAAATATTCATGCACATGCTGAATCAGGTCAAAAGTATTTAAAACAGTTATAATTTCTTTTGTAGTTTTGTTTTCTGCATTATCTATGTGAATATTAAAATCCCCTGCAATAGCAAAACAGTCAAACTCTGAGGAAATCATTGATAGCATTTCTGTGAACTCTTCAACAAAGGCTGGAGAGTATTTTGGAGGCCTGTAAATAATGATAAACAGAATGCGTGGAGCACCTTTCAACACAATCCCTAGATATTCAAAAGACAAGTACTGACCAAATGACACTTGCTTGCATTGATAGACATCTTTAAATAGAGCAGCTACACCTCCACCTCTCCTAACAGTCCTGCAAACACTCATGAAAGTGAAGTTAGGAGGGGCTGTTTCATTGAGGACCGTTGCACTGCAGCTGTCTTCTAGCCATGTTTCGTTTAGAAACAAAGTCCAGGTTGTTTGTGGTTATTAAGTCATTGATTAGAAATTATTTATTTTTTTGTGAGCGAATGTTTAATGCTAACTTGATGGCATTGCATTTTGTCTCAGCAATATTAGGCCACAGATTAGATAAGTCAGCCGTACGGCTTAAGAAGGCCTCAGACTTCCTATCTCGTGATAAAACCGAAATAGAGAAAATGACAGGCACACTGGGTTCCCGCTTGTTCTGTAAACATTTGTGAATGTTGCTGCTATTATAGCGGGGACCCGACACATATCACTGGGA
>NW_015507140.1:13946-15443 GCF_001515645.1 Sinocyclocheilus grahami
ATCAGAAACTGTTGCTTGAGGAAAGCAGAAAGTTGCTGAATTTCTGCTACTGATGTTTCTGATAATGGAGTCGCCCACTATCAGAGTCCTGGGCTTGGCTGCGCTCTGAGCTGAAAGCTGCTGTCTGCTCGACCTTGAGCGTCTGTTAGTAGCGATGTTAGCTGCTGGCTGATCCGATCCATGTTTAATCACATTTGGGGATTCCTCACCCACATTCATTAATGCTTCAAATCTGTTCTCAAGATGTATAGGGGGTGGTAGAATACCAGTATTCACAAGCCTTGTCATGGTCGTATCTGGGGTAGAGGATGCTGCGGCAGCAATACGAGAAACTTGTGACAATCTGATGTCTCTACTGCCTTTGGGTCTCGCTCCCTGTTTGTGCCATCGATTTGTGTGACAATCAGTTTCAGCATGTTCCTCTACACTTGGTATAAACTGTTGAGATTTACTAGGTTCATGGGACTCACCGGCTGTATGCTGAGGGGGTCCGTGACGACGGTCTGCTGAGTGTTCTGCCTGTTTTGGAAGTCCAGCAAGTAACTTTGTTTCAAGAACCGCAATCCTTTGTAGAAGTTTGCAGTAGTTCATGCAGCAAGTAGATTCAACAGGAGGCATTTTCTTTCTCTTCTGTTTGACTGTGGACAGCTGTGTTTTCCCTTCTCCGGAATGTAAGCTGCTGGCAGTGTGAGGCAAAAGTCTTCTTTTTCGAAGAAAAAGCGATTTGAGGTGTTCTGTTGTTGGATGTAATAATGAACATAGCAGTCGTCATTTACTCCCGACATCTGAGCCACTGAAGACGCAGTGGATCACGTTTGTTTTTGAAGGGAATGCGCCCCCGATCTACATAAATGCCTCTGTTTGCGCGAATCATCCGTGATCCAGCTTCACCCACAGAAGGTTTTTTTAAAGGGGTCATATGATGCGATTGAAATTTTTCCTTTCTCTTTGGAGTGTTACAAGCTCTTGGTGAATAAAGAAGATCTGTAAAGTTGCAAAGACTAAAGTCTCAAATCCAAAGAGATATTCTTTATAAAAGTTAAGAGTTAACCACGCCTACCTAAAACAGCTCGTTCTAACACGCCTCCACATAGCTATGTCGCTCTGTGGGAAGATTTGCATAACGCCGCCCAAATGTTCACGCAAAGAAAGAAGGCGTAACTTTTATTCTCACTGTAGTATTGTTGACGCTGCAGCCGTGTCGTGAAGACGCTGTGTGCTTCGTTGTGAAAGCGAAACTACTTTGTTTGGTCTTCCAAAAGAGGACATGACTACAAATCAGTTGTATTTACAACACTGTTCCAGAACAGTTTAACCCAAATATCTAGATGTGTGCAGCGCATTTTATGGAGGACTGTTTACTGATCCTGGGAGAGTAACGTTAGACTAAAATGCCGGCAGTTATGACTCACGTAAGTACGTTTTCATTTAAAGGATTTGCCACTGATGATTCAAACGCGAGTTTTGAGCAGTGTAGAGTAGCGCTTGTTGTTTGTC
>NW_015507140.1:16358-22082 GCF_001515645.1 Sinocyclocheilus grahami
CTGTGTTTTTCGTTGTGAAAGCGAAACTACTTTGTTTGGTCTTCCAAAAGAGGACATGACTACAAATCAGTTGTATTTACAACACTGTTCCAGAACAGTTTAACCCAAATATCTAGATGTGTGCAGCGCATTTTATGGAGGACTGTTTACTGATCCTGGGAGAGTAACGTTAGACTAAAATGCCGGCAGTTATGACTCACGTAAGTACGTTTTCATTTAAAGGATTTGCCACTGATGATTCAAACGCGAGTTTTGAGCAGTGTAGAGTAGCGCTTGTTGTTTGTCATTTCTCCGATCACAAATGCAGACAGAGTTTATGTTTACGGGGCGCGATGCAATGCAATGCGTAAAAAGACAGTATAAGTCATTATAATCAGTAATTATGTCCCCACTGGATGCAACAAATGCCTCGTTTGTAATGGGTTTTAATGTTTTTGTCTCGTCGCTCCGGCCGGACAGGGCATCACAATATGGTGAGGGGCGTACCATTTCCGTCACACGCTTGAGGTATTCGGCCAATCACAACGCACTGGATAGCTGGCCAATCATAGCACACCTCGCTTTTTCAGACCGATGAGCTTTGTAAAAATCGACGTGTTTCAAAAAGGCGGGGCATAGAGGAGAAACAATAATGTACAGTATGTGGAAAATAATGTGGTTTTTCTTACTTTAAACCGCATAAACACTTTTCATTACACCAAATACACAAAATAATGTTCTTTTTAGCAGCATCATATGACCCCTTTAAATAATCTTTGCAAATCGCCTTTCCTAATAATGTACTAATTAGCAAGTTTCACGATGAATGCAGCTAAAGTAAACAGTCTCTCAGAGAGCGGCTCGCGAGACAGGGGGGGGGGCGGCGGAAGAAAGGGGCGGGGTCAGCAGAGCTCATTAACATTTAAAGGAAAATGCTACAAAACTGCGTTCTCTGAAAAGAGCTGTTTTTGACAGGGTAAAAAAGGTGTTTTTTACACTACCATTGAGAAATTTTAACCAAACTATGATACAGACTTTCCATTAAAACCCTAAAGAATAATATCAACTTGTGGAAAATGGGCATCCTATGACCCCTTTAAAACCGATTACTAAATGTTTGTTTAATATGAGACAGGAAAATGTTCGATAAGAATTGCAGATGAGCAAATCACAACATGAAACAGACATCTGAGTGAGTGATGTATGTGTGCTATTACCAGTATGTAGTAGAATTCACTGTTAATCAACACTTCTTACATTAGATGACTGCAAGTAATGTAAATAACTCATGTTTAGTTACTTTATGTAGATTTGTTTATCTTTTTTATTTGTCCATCAGCACTGTTGATAAATTGAGGAACATTTATGTTGAATAAAAAGCAAGTTAACACATCTGCATTTAAATGTAGTATTGAGCAGATAAATCACAGAGGTAGCTTGACTCTTGTCTGGATGTTACAGGGACAGATGAGACACACGGGTGTTTATCCGCTGCAGAGTGACTGATGAAGGAATGCTGCCATCAAAGACTTTGAGTGAGTATACTACAGAAATGAATAAAACATTTTTTAAATAAAGTTGTAGTTTACTTTATTGTAATTTCAAAGAGAGATGTTACAGCACTTTTCTGATTTTTGATTTCTGTGCATTTGCTGCAGAGTTTTTGTAGTGGAGCAGGACCTGCAATGCAAGGTGACAGCATTTGTGAAAAAAACAGGCATTTGTGGAAAAAAATGGAAACTTGAAACAATTATAAAGTAAGATAATTTGTAATCCTTTTAATACATACCCCAGATGACATTGTGCTGTTAAAATGACTTCTTTTGTATTATGTTTGTGTAGGATCTGAAATGTCCTCAGACTGGTGTGAGCAGTGAGGATGGAGAGTCCACAGCAGCATCCTGGAAATGGTCCAGTGCCGCGGATGAGTCGCTCCATCTCTCCACCTCTTACTGTCTCATCAGGACCGGAAGTTGCTGTGGTCTCTTCATCCTCAGTGACCCCAGAGCCAGCGAGAGCATCTAGAGAAAGACCAAAAGACATTGAGAGTGTGATTTTGGTCAAGTTTGTTCTGCTGGTTTCTGTTCAATGGAGCCCGAGTTTCAGAAGCTTCAAAAGCATCATCAAATAATGTCATGAAGCTTTTATCCAGAGTGACTTAAAGTGCTCCTATTACAGGGACCCCCAATCCCCTGGAGCATTTTGGAGTAAAGAGCCTTGCTGAAGGACACCAGTGGTGACGGCTGCACAGATCGAACCGGCAACCTTCTGCTGACCAGTTCAGTGCTTTAGCCCACTACAAAAGTAATAAAGCTATAATTAGCATGTAATTGTAAATATGGAATCAAATTTGGCAAGAAATGGAAAGCTGACAACATGAAATGTAAAATGTTTTACTCCCACACACGTTCTCCCACTCAAGATTGTACAGTTTCCTCATCCTTTTGGATCAATGATGTCCCCATTGAGAAGAGCGAGTTTAAGCATAGCACAGCACGCAACCTCAGTCATGAAGACAGGGCTCACCTCTAAAGGCCTTGAAGGAAATAGAGTGCCAGCGTGTTTTCAGCATGACAAAGGCTTGCTCTACTATGCTTTGCGCACAGGAATGTTTGCTGTTGAAATTAGCTGCAAAGGGTTCTGTAAGGCTCTCTGTATGGGCTGATGAGACAGATGGGTCACTCGATGTCCCTTTCCCATCCATGATCAGAATCCAGTCTGACTGCAGCAATGATAGTCGTGATGGACGGCAGAGACAGGTGAAAGTGGACACAGTGGAATTGGCACAGCTGTGTTGAGATGTCAGTAGGATGTGGGTTCACTGCCTGTATATACATGATTGTTAGAACAATAAGTTTGAATAAAGCTTTGTTTCATCTGTTATTCACTTCTGTATGTATTTATTTATTGCGATGCTTACTTACAAAACAAATTACACTTTGCTTGTTTTACTAAAAAATTTATTTTTCAGTAATAAAACAACAAAAAACAAGTAATATAATTAATTATTGGTTAGCATTTATCATTATTACTGTTCATAAGTGTTGGGGTGAGCTAGCAATCTAATTCATTCTGGGGTAATCTTAATTTTTAAGTAGTAATACTAACATTTCTCAAGTGTAAAATTAACAGTCTTCTCCAAAGGCGAGCTCTTCGAGCAGCTGCCTGACGCCTCTGTGCAGACATTGCAAACGCTGGGTGCTTCTCAAACGGAAGGCTGCATCCTTCCTAGTTCAGTCCTTCGGAGGCTTGTGGACTAGTGTCCTTCTCAGCATTAAAAGCTGTCTGGTAAGTGCACGTGGCTTCGTCACACGTTCCCACCCCAACGGTCATGGCACAAAAATATTATTAAAACTTAATTTTGGACAGTGAATGACAATCGTCTATGGTTTCCCAGTGGCTTACATTATTGGCAGTTAAGCGTTTACTGATTAATGTATATCAGAATCAAAAAACTTTTTGTCTTCCATTTCATAATGAAGTCAGACAAACTCAGTGCAAACTCGTTTTCCATCAGTTCTTGTGTGCATCTCAAATGGGTCCTTTTAAGGCAGCCTTCGTTTCGTGTCCTTCATTCGGCCCGTTCTGAAGGATGGATCAAGAGTATCCTTTGCGGCCTTCAACTACCCACAATCCTCTGCACGCATTTCGGAAAACATGGCGGGAAGTGAGTCGGCATCTAGCATGCCCGAGTTTGTTATGAAATGTAAGACAAAAAATGTTTTCAGAGATGAAAGCACTTATGTTTTCTGATGTTGTGTTGTAAATGTATCACTTACTGGTAAACCCAGGGCCCCGAACACTAGGGGGCCCCCCAAGACAATTCTCTTTTGCCTCTTAATATAGGGTTGCCAACCATTCCGTATGGAATCGTCCCGTATTTAAGGCATCAGAGAAGCCTTCCATATGAAAGCTATACGGAAAGCAGTTTGTCCCGTATTTGCAGGCATACGGCGAATGACCTCCTAGGCCAGGGTTCCTCAAATCTTGCCCTGGAGGGCCAATGCGCTGCAGAGTTTAGCTCCAACCCTGATCAAACTCACCTACCTGTGATTTTCTAATGATCCTGAAGACACTGATTAGTATGCTCAGGTGTCTTTGATTAGGGTTAGAGCTAAACTCTGCAGGAAAGTGGATCTCATGGGCCAGATTTGAGGATCCCTGTCCTAGACCGTACCAATAACCAATTTTACAAATCATTGTTTGAATTGTGAACGCAGCCGCTCCAGAAAGGCTTTAAGACCAACTCCACAAGGGCGGAGCTAGTGACGTGAGGGGTAAACGCTGGGATAAACGACGGGGAAACGCTGAAGCTAATGCTTCACTTTATAGCACTGACACCAGTCATGAGGGAGTACATTACCCCTAAACATTAAAAAGATATTAGGATATTACGACAAAATTACTCTTAGGACATCGCAAACTAATTTTTTTCATGAATATGACTTAACCTGATGGAGTCATTCAGGCAGTCTCTCTCCCTCTCTCTCTAGCGCTGTTTAGGCATGTTTTGTGCCGTTGATCGTCATCCTTAATAAATAAAACATTTATTCATGCTTGGGTGTTGGCTGTGAATCCAGTGGAGAGAAATCCCCCACCACTAACTGCAAACTGGCATCTTAGATCTGCCTCCATTTTGTTAGCAACGCCCCAGCTTGCAACGTTCCAATCAAGTCCCGCCCTCTCATTTCAGATGTCGTTTCATATATATATATATATATATATATACACACACGTCACAGTAGAGAAGAAAAAACAATTGCAACTTCCATTTCATGCCGACTTTAACGTGGCACTGGGTAAACCACACATGCTATAAAGCACTGGGAAACCACAGACGGCTGCCATAGAACATATTTATATTATGGTAATTGCTACACTGTAATAACATTTTTGCCTTATTAGAATGAAAATTTGTAGGCCTATGTATTGTTTAATGTATTGATCTGAGCTAGCATGATCTAACAAGGAACAGTTGTATTTTTATTAACTAATGTTAACAAGGTAAGATTCATAAATAGTGTAACAAATTGTACATTGTTAATGTTAGTTAAGTAATGCTAGCTAATGGGACCTGTAAATTGTTACCAAACTTTTTTTTTTATTCATAATTATTTAATGTACCGTATTGGCCCAAATATAAGACGACCCTGATTATAAGACGACCCCAATTTTTCCAGATGTACCTTTTGGAAAAAGGCTTTTTAAAAAAACTTGTTTTTTCTCAGTAAAACACATTTTGTCTTCAATTATTTTCATATTTTTCCTATTTTAATTTTTGTTTTGAAAGTATGGTTAAAAACTGGTAAAATGTACCAACAATCACATAAAAAAAATATACACTTTAAAAAAAAAATGAAAAAAATACAGGTAGCCCATCTGAATTAGGACATTCAGGCTATCCATCTAATAGTAGCCTACCAAAATCTTATTAACAGTAGAAGTTAAATCTTACTGTAGTCTTCAAATCTGGGTACTGTGTTACGTTTTAAAATCACAAAGAGAGTTTGGTTCCATCAGGCTAACGTGACAGTCACGACTCATGCAGCTGTAAGCTTTTCTTTCTCTTTAGTTTTTACTCGCGATCTTTACAACACACATTACATTACGTATTTCACGGCACACTGGTTTTATGGGTATTTGGCGCCACCTATTGTTGTGGGTGTATTATTGACATGTCAAAGTCTAGACCCTGAATATAAGACGACCGTGTTTTTTCAGATGTATTTCCAAGAAAAAAACATC
>NW_015507140.1:22846-33153 GCF_001515645.1 Sinocyclocheilus grahami
CACATTTTATGGAGGACTGTTTCCTGATCCTGGGAGAGTAGACTACAATGCCGGCTGTTCTGACTCAAAGACTGTAAGCACGGTTTTATATTTAAAGAATTTGCCACTGCCCAAAACTCGCGTTTGAATCATCAGTGTAGAGTAGCGCTTGTTGTTTGTCATTTCTTCGATCACAAATGCAGACATAGTTTTATGTTTACGCGGCGCGATGCAACACAACACGTAAAAAGACAGTATAAGTCATTATAATCCGTAATTATGTCCCCACTGGATGCGTTTATAATTGGTTTGAATGTTTTTGTCTCGTCGCTCCGGCCGGACAGGGCATCACAGTATGGTAAGGGGCGTAACATTTCCATCACACGCTTGAGGTATTCGGCCAATCATAACGCACTGGATAGCTGGCCAATCAGAGCACACCTGCCTTTTCAGACCGATGAGCTTTGTAAAAATCTATGCATTTCAGAAAGGCGGGGCATAGAGGAGAAACAATAATGTACAGTATGTGGAAAATTATGTGTTTTTTTAACCTTAAATCGCATAAACACATTTCATTACACCAAATACACAAATAATGTTCTTTTTAGCAACTTCATATGACCACTGGTCTTTCCTCGTCACTTTCTCCTGAATTATCTGCTTCAAGTTTCCTTCTCTTTTCACTTCCTGTTTTCCATTTTTTGGCCCGCATCTGCTCCAAAGTATTTTGATCATCTTATTAGCCGTCCCATCACTCCTTCCATCTTCACCGGGGTGACTCTTTGCGAGTCGTTGCAATGGTCTTTCCCTCGTTGGCAAGGGAGGGTCGTTACTAGCACGCCCTTCATCCCTCACTTCATGCTGTGTGGGGTTGTTGATGCTGGTGTCGTATTTTAAGGTGAGAGATGTGGACCCAGGTGTCACTTTGCAACCATTTTGCTGATCAATGCAAGATTCTTCCTCGAGACCATACTTGCACACTCACTGGTTCTTTATGGTGGAGCAAACCATTCCCTGGCCTTGATAGAACTGCTGTCACCTGTAAATGGAAACTTTCCGTTTTTGTTAATGATATCAAGCATGGTCATTTGCTCATCTGTCCCGTCATCCTTCTTGGTGTGACCTGTGGAAATTTCATGTGGGTTGAGGGCTGTCCTGGCCCCTTTTTGAGCTCTCACATATCCATTGCTGTCATACCCATTTTCTATTATAAAGAATTTGGTTTTATCAAATTATTTGCATCCTTACTAATTTTTTATTAATTTCAAATTTATTCTCAACAATTTACTAATTCAGTTATATTTTTGTTTTATAAACTGAGTCCCACTATCACTTCATAATTTCTTAGGCTAATCTTGCTCAGTAAAATATAGGCCTTTTAACCTGGAGAACACTCAACCCACTTTGTTCATATTTACAGTCAGAAAGACAATATTTGATCTTTTTGACTCAGAATCAGCTCCATCATGATATGCTGAAAAGATAGTTAGATGTGGGGTGGACAGAGCAAGCTTGCTTTGCTCTGCCTTCCCATGTTATACGCTGTGCAAGTGTGGCACTGCTTTTCTTTCTGCCACAACAATAACCTAGGTACTGACCAGGAAACTTAACCAAATTCATCCATGGTCATTATTTTACTGGGCCCACATATTAAAATTTGCATACCGCTGTTTTTGCAAAATGATTGATTGACAGACTCTACTGAGCATTCTGGTAGCATTCCACATAGTTTAGTTTAATACTGCTATATAGAACAACAACCACCGCTGTATTTTCCAACAAAATCTAATAGATTAATTGGTTTTGAATAATTGGCCTAGGCATTGTGCAATTGAAAGAGTAATTTTTCAAATGTCACTTGTTTGTCTAATATACATTTTAGTCATATACTTTTTGTTATTGCTCATGAGCTACTTTGAGAAGAGGATTGGAGATCTCTGCATAATCTAGGATCCATGGCCATCAACATTGCTATCTTGTTAGCCCCAGTAATGACAGCATTTGTGATTTCATGATTTTTGACCTTTGGAAGTAATTTATTATTATTATTATTATTATTTTATTCAATCTAGCCTTTGAAAATTACCATTAAACAAAATGGAGTGACCAATATTTATTAGCCATATATATTTTGTCTCTATTAGACATCTTGTCTTCCTTTTTTTCCCAGTGAGCTCAGCATTGTTGTCGATAATTCAGTTGTACATTTGCCCTTAGTTAGTTCATGAACTTGCCCTCACTATGCCAAATCCACTTTTGTCTGTCAAAATTCCTTTTTCCTTTAGACCTAAGGCTGGACAGGGACCTATTGAAAAGCAGATTAAGAATGTTAGTTAAAACACAGAATTCAAAGAACTGCTGTGAGACCAGTGAGTAATCAAGGTGAATTAAGTTAATAAAATTTGAAGCAGTCTCTATAGTGATTATGAAATATGCAGCACCTGTGCAACCAAAGGGAAGGGATGGAAGTCCTTCTGGTTAGATCATCAGCCTATTGAAGCTGTTTGGCTGTTGCACTGGGTCGGTCAGTCTGTGATGGCACTCAAAGGCCTGATGTTGTGGTGTATGGTCTCCGTTGTTTCTCTGCCTCTCCTCAGTCTGGCTTTTGATTGATGCTGCCACAATTTTGCATTTCAGGATGTTCTCTTCACCCTCAGGAAAAGTCCCAAGTGAAAGATTCAACTTCTCCTGCTTTAAGTCAGCCTTTCCCCATGCAGAAGCGTAAACTCCTCTTTCAGGAGGGGAGTTGCAACTTGCAAGTCCTTCAACCCCTCCCTCTTCTTCTCGCTGCAGCTGTGTCTTTGCGGCATTGTAAGGCAGACTCCAGTTCATTGCTTCCTTTTGTCAAGGCACTGTTCCATAAGTCATCTGAAATTTGAACACTCAGAGACCACATTCATCAAATTGAACCTTTGTAAACTCTGTCCAAATTGTGTCTGATAAATTAACTCTTTATCTAAATTACACTTTTCAACCATCTCTTTCAATGGTAACTTAATATAAAAATTCTGTTTTCCTTGCAAAATGCTAAAAACAGCAGCACTCTACCTTTTAAGTGCCCCTATTATGGGTAATTAAAGGTTAATATTTTGGTTTTGGGAGTCCCCAACAACAGGTTGACATGCATGCAAGGTTAAAAAAACACTTTCATTGTCTTATAATATGCATTTATTTATACTTTATTTGCTCAACGACTCCCAAATGATTCGTTTAACGATTCATTTTTCCAAACCCCTCCTTTGCATGACGCTAAACTGCGGTGATTGGTCCGATTGGTCTCATTTTCATTTTATCACGCCAGTAATGCCTGATAAAGCAGTGTTTGTGAGCGCAGTGCTGCTTGCATGAATTAGCATTTTTAGTCACACCAACGCGAAAAGACCAAGAAGTTGGCAGGCAATATGCTAATGTTTCATGTTGACGTCAACATGAAACAGCTTGGGATTCGTTTTAAAAACGACTCCTTTTAATGATTCAGAGTCTTTCTTTTAAGAGACAATAACTTTATACACGGTGCACTTTCAGATTTAAAACTTTGCAGGATGTTTTTATTCACTTAGAGCTGTGTTACGCACTGCATGAAAGATCATTTAAAAAAATCCATAATAGGGGCACATTATTATCTAGGTATACTACACTTAAATAAAATAATCCTTCTTTCTACATTAGCATGACATGCAAAAGACTTCAATCATAATTTTTTTTTTATATTCACATACATGTTTCAGAATAATCTGGTAATGGTGAATTAATTTTTCCCAACTAACATATATTTAATAAACAAGTTCCATTACTATGCAATGTTATTTTCGTAAACAAAAACTAAGATGAAAACGATTGATGAAAAAACAATTTCATAAACTGAAATAAAATAAAAATGACAAAGTAATTGAAAAACGAAACTAACAAGTTATTGAAAAACTAACTGAAATAAAATAATAACTATCAAAAATAAATAATTGTTTTCGTAATCATTACGTTGTCACCCCTTGGTGGAAAAATATATGAGCTGTGTGGTGCCGGTGGTTTAGGGAAATACCTGTAAATGGCGCATCGCGCACATGGGGTTATCTGACGGAGAGACGCAAAGCAGTTTAAAGCAGAGTCCTGCACGGGTCCTGTTTGGTAAACGTGCACCAGCAGTACTTAACAGAACACTCGACCCGTTATCTGACAGCAGCACTAATTTAATTCTGTACCAGACCAGACCAGACCCATTTGACATAAAGGCCGAGTCGCGACCCGAACCGCACCCGCATTAAATTAAAATGATTTATTTTCTCATGTAACACAAGCAATCAAACCAACATTAGGCATTTTAAGTTGGTGCTTTGAAAAAAAAACAGACATGCAGCAAAAGTGATAATTACCAGAAAAAAAGATGAGAACGTGCATCTTTTCTGAAAACAATACAAAACTTTAGCCTAGCATCTTGTGATCACTCTGCCAGGCTTTTGGACAAATGTGCATCGGCTAAATCACATCATAAACACGGTTATAATTCTTCATAAATGAAAAGAACATATTCAAATATGAGCCTTTACTGTTAAATGCGATTAGTTTTTATTTAATGAAATTCAATAATAACAGCAAACTAAAACTAACAACATTAATGAAACAAAAAAAATAAACTGAATTTTATAGCAAATTTGAAAACTAAATTAAAATAAAACGAATTAAAAAATTCAAAACTATAATAACCTTGCTATTGTAAAATGTCTATGGCTTTTGAATCAAAATTTCTATCCCTCAATCTTGCTTTTATTCAAGTTATCTTTTAGTTAACTCAAACCTATATCTCTGAAATTCTGTAATGGATTTACATTTTTAAAATAAGTCATTAAATAATAAATGTATATCTTATTTTAATTAATCTATTATTGCAATAATTTGCAAAGTCAACATCTTGGAACACTTTTTAAAACAACATTCATACAGGTCCCTTTATTATTTAGGGCTCACACACTCATCCCTTGTCCCTTAGATAGGGCTCACACACTCATTCACTCTTCTCCAGTGTAACACCAGTGGCATCCGTCTCCATGGGTCACACTTAAGTGAGTAAAAATTTATAAAATGTGCGTACGCTCAGATTTGATCTTAGAGTGTGCGTACGCTAAAATCCACGGGGACGTTCATATTTATAAAAACGGTCTTTGACGTGGAAAAGTACTTACCGCCACGTCAGGGTCTGAGCAGGCGTACGCACTTTTCCTTGTGGCAAAGTTGGAGTACTGCAGCTATCTGAACATCGAAGCTGCAATAATAATAAAAGTGGTGTACGTGCAAGAACCAAATTCATCATAAACAACAAAGACGCAGTGTAGTCAGATTTTTTATTAACGCGAGTTTTTGCGAAGATTAAACTGAACTTTTTAGTAGCCTTCTTTATTCACTTTCTGTACAGTTTATTCCATGTTTTTTTTAATTATTTTATTTTACAAGAGAACTTGCAAAGTCCTGCTTTAGCCTACTACTAATGCAGAAAATAGAAAAAAATGCATAAACATGTCTGTGACATAGGCCTATGTCGTGCAATAACAGTTTTTAATATATTCTATTCAATAACATTGTTAACTGTTTTTATTTATAACATCTGCTGCTTTGCTTCTGTGAAAATGAATGGAGACATCAGCCGTAAACTTTGTTTTTGTCATTTACATCAGTTATATTCGTCTAAAATACACTATATATTTTTGTGTTAGTACATTAAAGGCACATTTGAGCAGCATTAGTAAACTGCGTAAATATAAAGAAATGCCAAATCACATGCAGGTTTTTTCAGACCGGAGACCATAATAGTGTAATAATTAATTTTATGATGATAAGAAACGTCCAATTTTTCTTTCAATAATGTTTTTTAAAGTTTTGCAAGAATTTCGTGATATTAAACTTTATTAGTTGTCATAGCAAGTGATTTTAAAATTAGGATGCTTGTTGTTACTACTGTAAATATATATTCAATTATCTTTGGATCTCCTTCAATATATTTTTAGAGACAATCAGTGTTAATTTTGTTGACGAATAATTTGTCATAATTCTCGTCAACTAAATTTTTTCCCACTGTTGACAACGAGACGATAACGAACTAAAACTCTTTTTGAATGACAAAACCTTTAACGAATATTTATTGACATTTTCGTCAACGAATAAAAACGAGACGAAAATGTTAGGGAGGGACGATTTGGGAAGAGGTTCATTCAGAAGGAATCTGCTGCGTGGTTCGGAGGTTAGATGCGTACATATGAACCGGCGGGACATAAGCTAACATACACTTGCTGCACGTTTCATAAAACGTTTAAAAATGTCAATATGTGGGAGTAAGAGAAGAGCAGATATATGGGTAAATCTGACGACGCAAGAGAGAGCTCAATTCGGTTCGGTTTTCTGAGCACAGACACTGAAGCACACACACAGAAAGCGCCTCTCACAGCGTGCGAGTACTCTTTAGCGTAGCATGAACGGAGAATTACACACAAAGTGATGTTGAATTGTCCGTTTTGACAAGTATTCACATAAACACAGTTGATTATGTCTCAAGTGAACGCAAACAGTAGGCAGAACGTGTATCAGTACATTACATCCATTGCAGCTGTGCATTGGGATTTAAAGGGACAGCAGCCTAATTTAGTTGCTATTGTCCGAGTCATTGATGTTAATCAAGCAACAACAGAAAGACAGAAAATCACACACTGCTCTTGACTGAAATACTTTAGTAGCCTTAAAGATTCATCTAAATTTATTTATAGAAATAAATGTCTGCTTGAAAGAATGAAGAATATGGTAAACAAGTTGTTATAAAGAATGCATAATTAGCCGATATAACCATTGGTATTTCATTAACATGCCTTTATGTTAAAATTAAATAAAACCACTTCTCATAAAGAACAAGAACATGGTCTACTTTTTGTGCGTCACTGCAGTTAAATCGGTGTCTATCATGATAAAACCTTAATATCAAACCTATATAATGAGTTAGCAAATTTTAGAGAAATGCTTAATAAATGCATTACACTGTAACTAAACCCATTCGATTTTAGTCGACTAAAATCTTATATTTAGTTGACTAAAACTAAAAACAATTCAGATGACTAAAATATAACCTAAATGGCATTTTAGTCAAAAGACTGACTAAAACTAAATCAAAATTTGCTGTCAAAATTAACCCTGGAGACAATAAAACCGAGAAAACTCTGCAGAGCAATCTCCAGAATCTTTTTCTGCACCCTCTTTTATATTTTTCCTCTAGACGCGTTCTATAAATTTCAAACATATTCGTTATAGTTATACCTTTTTTGGCTGTGTCTCCAGTTCATGTTCTGTGAAAGGGGGCCTCATCATATATTTTGCCTAATGTCAAAACAGGACATGCAGCTTCACCATATGTTTGCCCTATTCTCATACAGACTTCTATACCCATAGGCAAATACACATAATTATAATAGTAGAATAATTTGATACATAAATGGCTATATTCACATTGATTATACTTGAATAATTCATATTTTGATTATTAAAAATCTTCCACAGCTGTATGGTACCTTTTCAATAGGTTAGATTTTTCAATAGGATTGAACCTTTAACATACTAATATGTAAATTTTTGGTGCTAATATGTTTTCCTTTTAAGGTACCGGTAAGCAAGCTTTAGGTACAAAGGTTTGACAGCTTTTGTACCTTTTTTTTCTGAGAGTGTATTATACAATATAATGTTCTGGAGAACAGTAGAATGCAAGTGCCCCCCCCCCTCAGAAACTTGAAGAAAAGTAATCAATGAAGTATAAATAAATACAATAAATGTGTGCAAAAGGAAGAACTTCTAACCTCCTAGTCGAATGTCTGCACCTCCAATAGACTTAATCCTGGTGCAATGTCTTGTCTGTGCCACAAAAAAAATTATATTTATCTTCTCTCTATTGACTTTTTCAAAATTAAAATAGAGAATAAAAAAAGCCACAACAATACTGAAGCCAGAGGTTTCTCTCTTACACACATACACACAAAACCTATTTCTACAGCTTCTGGTCCAATCATTTTGCAGTGCGTGTTTACACAACCGTAATGTGTATCTAGGTAGATCCAAAACTCAGAGGTTGTATAAGCCATTTTATTACTATCCATCACAAGCCAGTTCTGTCTTAAGAGTATTTTCAATTAATTTCTCACAATCGCTTTCTTTACTTTGGAATGAAAGGGTGGGGAAAGTAAAAACAACAACAAACAATCTGTTGCTTTAGAGATGTGTATGACTCTCTACACGTCGCTGATTCTCCAGTTTGTCTTGTGTAATCAGGAGCATAACCTTTCCTAGCAGTGAAGAATTTGTACTTTAATGAGGATTCCATATAAGCATATGTTTGTGGAAATAAAGTTTTAAAGTCACCTCAATAGCCACTAGGCCCACTTCAACAGCAACAGCAATCATATAAATGCACACTGTCTAGAAAGAATTAAGACAGTAATTCAAATCAGTTTGTATTTATTTGTAATGCGCTTTTCACAATACATATAGTTTCAAAGAAGCTTCGCAGTTTCTGCAATTTAGAGTGATTTGCTATCAGCGATGACGGAACTGTACATTTTTGACATATAGACATTACACGGACTAAGACAATACAGATCAAGCAGTTAGCCAATATCATGTATTCATAATTGAGCTCATTAAAGAAATTGCAAGTTGTGATGATTACAATACATAGATAATTTGGCAGTTATATGTTGATTCAGAGCTGGCATGAAGTCTTGACAGGTGTTGGTCAACTGAAGCAAGAATGTATATCTGTATGTTTCAAACTACAAAATGATACCAAAATGAAAGCAAATCCATAAAAATGGACAAACTAGAGCCAATAAGACAAAAGTCATCACCTGATTGTGCAGGATGTGTTCAGGATTGTTAGTTCCTGCAGTTCCATTAGACCGACCCACTTTAGTTCAGGACTGACTATATTAAAATAATGTAATTAAAACCTCAGTATACAAGTCTGCAATAGTGCACTGTTCTCTACAGCAGTGGTTTTCAAACTTTTTCTCCCCTTTTTAGATTGACATGAACCATAGGCCTATATATATATATATATATATATATATATATATTAGGGCTGGTAATTTAATGCGTTAATTAGATTAATTAATTACGGTGAAAAATAACTCATTAAAATTATTAACGCATTTAACTCACTTGCCCCGCCCCAGACCTATGTGGGTCACTTGACATTTGACACTTGACATACAGTTGATTGATGACAAATATGAGGCAGGGCAACAACTCACTGCATGATGGAGTCTAGAGAACGCAGTTAGAATGTCCCTAAAGTTCAAGATATGGGGCAAAAATGCCCGTTTGAGTTTTTATATCATATTAACGTCATATAGTTAAGCAATATCACAGTGCAAATGTGATACTAATCTTATACAACAGTTCAGTGAGTAAGAAGTTAATGTTGTGTTTTTTTAGACACAAAGTTATCTGTTTTGCTCAGTTTTGCCAACAAAACTATAACGACAAAGCAGAACTGTTCATCTCCGAGCAACACACAGCGGCATTTCATTTCTTAATGCACGTTTTGAATGAATTGGGTGAACCATTTGCCCTAGTCTCGTTGGATTTGAAGCGACGCTGCACAGACCGATCGGTGTATGACAAAGTACCGCGAGAGCGATTCAAAAGCATGCAGAGCCGTCTGCTCTCTATAGCTCTTGCAGTACTTTGATGTCATACACAGATTGTCTGATGGTGATGATCCGCTTCAAGTCGAACAAGCCTAAAGATTCAATGGACCATTCATAAAGAACCATTTACTTCACTCCTGAATGAATCAACCATTTGAACGATTCAAATGAATGAATAAATGACTCGATGACTTAATCCTTAAGACATTTACTACCACCTACTGGCAGTTTTAGTTTATTATTTAGAGTATCATTTTAATAAAGAAATAATTTCATATTTCCATAGTAATAATAATACAATTTATAAAATTAATTATTAAAGGTATAGTTCACCCACCCAAAAATGACAATTGTGTCATCATTTACTCACCCTCATGATCCAAAAGAGTATATGTAAAAAAATTTATCAAACAAATTATTTCTTGCTGAAGCTACTTTTTGTAATGTCTGTTTGATGCTTTACACAACAATGACTTTAAATTATCTATTTCTCAGCCAAATTTGATGTGCAATTAATTTGCCATTAATTAATCGCCACATCATGTAATTAATTAGATTTTAAAAATTGTAATCGCTCACCAGCCCTAATATATATATATATATATATATATATATATATATATATATATATATATATATATATATAGAGAGAAAATA
>NW_015507140.1:33848-78356 GCF_001515645.1 Sinocyclocheilus grahami
AAATTACCTTTTTCACTCATCAGCCAATTTGGCTACTAAATTTTTAAGTTACCGGCCATTCATAACTTCTACTAGCCAAAAAAAAACATAAACCAACAGCTTGAGGCTGTCTACACTGACCGTGACAAAGTGACCGTTGCAAATCATTTTGTGTCAGAACTAGGGGTGTGCGATATTGACAATAAATAACATCTCAATATTTTCTAAAGATAATTAGACAATATTTTGCTGATATCTTAAGGACTACCGTGGACAGCTGACTCCTTAAGTTTTTGATATTCTTAATATTCTCTGTGGTCAGTTCACAGCAGTGATAGAAATTAATCTTTTCCCATAAGTTTAAATTGATTTTTACTTTTTATAAAACCATTTTTTTCTAAAAGTGTGCATCATCTTTTGAGTCAAATTCTTACATTTAATCAGCCTAAATGTATTGTTATCATAATTGACTGTTACTACACAAATTAAATCAGTATCAACAAAATTAATCTTTGCAGAAGTTGCATATGAAGTGACATTTAGATTTATTAGTATTTACTAATATCAGTATTTACACACTGTTTAATGCAGCTTAGAGGGACATGGAATACTTTAACCTGCAGTTACAAATGCATAAATAATGTTTTGATATTTTAAACATAAAACATTGAATACTGATATTTGAAATTATAAAAAAAATGAAAATATACATTAAATGTAAAATTAAAACAAAACCACCAGTAGGTGGCAGCAAATCACTGTTAATAAGTGAGTCATTGCGATTGAACCGAATCATTTAAACGGTTGATTCAATCAGGAACGAAACACCATCATGTTGCTCAGAGATGCAAAACAGTGCTGTGGCTGTGTTTGGAATGATTTTTGTTGGCGAAATAGAGCAAAAAAAAAAAGAGAAAAGTCTCTTGTATAAAATCAATATCACATTTGTAACCATGCTTTTTTTTTTTTTTTAAACGGCACTCTTCGTGTGATATTGATTAACTATATGAAATTATATAATTATATAAATTTTCTGCCCCCTTATCTTGAATTATGTGATCATTCTTAATGCATATTAATAGACTGAATCATGCAGTGAAAGAAGGCACTGTAAATGCGCATGCGCACTAAGTTAGTGTAGTCGCTTATGCGTGCACTCTGTAGGTGTGTTTTGTTTGGTTTTTACAGTATACTCAATTTCATGATGTCTCACGAGTTCAGTATTTGCGCTAAATTTGGCTACAGCGTAACCCGCCACAGCTGATTTTTACCCGCATTTGGCAGGTTTTAATTTCAAACCCTGAATATATATATATATATATATATATATACACACACACACAAACACACACATATATAGGGTACAATGGGGTTAAAGGCACCCCTTAAGAAGAAAAATTCTTTTTTATTGTGCATAAAATGTATAATTGCATATACATTTGCACATTGTATATGTTTGTATTGAACATTAATGGAGCAACAGATTTAGTGTGAAAATAAATCATTCAAGTTGTTTATTTTGTTTAAAAATCTTATAAATGTATGAGGTGGCAAGGGGGGGCCTTTTACACTACACATGGTATTGATACAAATACTTCAGCTAAAATAATGTTTTTTTTTTTTTTTTTATAATGTCTAAGTTAATACTTGTTCAAAACAATCACTTTAGCAAAGTTTGTACTATGTTCTGCTTATTTAGAAAAATAAAAGAATAAATTTTTGTTCAATAAATAAACTGTCATTAAAATGTTAATATTAAAATTATTTTTTGTGTTTTAAAATACATTTTTTATAAGTAAAGATTCTGAAAGTACTGAAGGAGATCCAATAATAATTGAATATATATTTACAGTAGTAACGACAAATGATATTTTATTATGATATGATTAATATCATGTTTTTAAATATGATGGTTTCATTCTAAACATGGTGATTATCTCTAAGGTGGACACCCAACATAATATATGATATTACCATCTGAATTTAACCATGTCATGTCAACAAATGGAAAAGTCATCCATCTATTAATTATCATGTTAATTACTGTGCGCCTTTAGCCCCAACAGCAGGTGCGCTTTTGACCCCAAATACCATACTTTTACATATTCTTTCGTTTATTTAAAAACTGTTGCTTTAATTATCTTAAACAAAACTGAAAATTGTTAAGACCTTTGTCTCAATATATATGCATTAATTTTAGCGATTCTCATTTGCTTCAATTCTACAACATTTAAAAAAACATACAATATTAGATCAAGTAAGCACAGAATCAACTTTGCACTGCTACGCGCGATCGCATCAAGGATCAGACAAATAAACACGTGCATCTTGAAAAGCGGATGTTTTGGAAAGTGTTTGAGAAAAAGAAAAAAACACCACAGATAAGTCACGTATAAGTCGTATTATTACTTTCAGAAATAATAGCGGCAAATAAAGCGGAATGTTAACATTAAATTTAAAGAATTTGTTGTGGAGTGAGGGGAACTGCAATAGCTATGTTTATAGTGTTTAATGATATTCAGCGGAAACATTTTACTCCATTTTTGGCCATACAGATATCATTCAGTCAGTGCACTCTGCGTGTGGGGCTGTGAGAAACTAATAAATAAAAAAAGTGGGGCTGCTGTGAGTGCAGTCAGTCTAGGGACAGCGTCCATATTTCAAACCCAGTGGCATGACAACACTGGTCCTCGCAGCCAAAAAAACAGCCCAGCCCACCGGGAATTCTCCCGGTGCTCCCAATTAGCCCATCGGGGCCTGTATTTCATGCAAAGATATAGTAGTTAAAGATGTATATTTAGTATCTGATGACATTAAGACAAATACTGCAGACTTAATGAAAAACAATCACACTGTGGGCATATGTGGCTACAGAATCACAATAGGCCTTTTACAAACTTTCCTTGTATGATTGTAACTGTATCCACGGAGTTTTCTTGAGAAGTCAATGTGTGGTTGAGTTGATCAATGTAATAGGCTGTGGGTGGAGTTTGCATTGAACTGGTTTGAACTGAACTGAAAGGAAGGAAATGTGGGGAAAGGAACAATGAGGGAAAGCAAGCAAAAGTTATCGGAGTTTCTATCATTTTCTGTACAAGTCTAAATTGTCTATGTTAATTCAGACCGACTAATATTACATTTGAGTTATGGACACTTGTGCTAGAAACATAAACCTCTACAATACATGTTAGTTTATCATAATAATTCAGAGAAATCAATCTACAGGTTTAATCTGTGTACTACATTCATAAGAAGGTGAGAAAGAAGGTTTTTCTTTTTTAATCAGTTCTATGTACATGTAACTTTGTTCTACAAATTCAGTTCAAATCATTTTGAGCTAGAAAAGTAAATTCAAACAATTTATTATATTTAATTGTTGATGAAAGATTTCTGCCTACACAAGGTCTTTTTCCACACAATTTGGTTAAAAGTAATATGTATTTGAGTTAACTATTTTCCCTGTTGCAATCTACTTTATTTTTTATTCTATTCTATTACATTTATTATCATTTTTATTATTATTATTTTCATCTTGTATGGTCAGATTTGTTATATTTATTAATTTGCTTTTTAGAGGGATTTTCTAGCGCACACAATTTGAATCCACCTTGTTTCTCTGTTCTTCTCCAGCTTTCCTCATATCCTCCAGCTTCTTCATCCATTCATCTTTCCCCTCCTCCTTCAGTCTGGGAATCAAGAAATCCAGATGTTGAAGAGTGAAAGTGGTGTCTGATTTTAATGCGATCTTAGACAGAATCAGGATGCTCATATAAGCTTCATGCAGCAGGTTGGACTTTTCCTTTTGAATCTTCTCCAGATCCCTCTTTAGTTTTTCTTCTGTTTTCGTTTTCATCTCAGACTCTTTCATGATACTTTCAAGTTCTTTTTTAGTATTTTCATATACTTTTTTGTCAAAGCTGGTTTCAGGATGGTCACCAGTGCGTTCATACTCCTGTTTGAGCTCATCAAATGTCATATAGACTGGTTTTTTTCTCATCTCATATATTTTGTTCTCTTGGACATGTGTGCTGTAATGACACTTCCTTGTACACACAGTGCAGTAGTTGTTTTCCATGACTGAACACCACGAGAGATCATTCACCCACCAGCAGCCCTTCACATGACAGTTCTCCTGACAGACAGAGCAGCAGGTTGCGTTTCTGTTCCTCCATGATTTATTCTCAATGAGGACTTTTTCTTTGACTGTTTTTGTTACTGTAAACTGAAAGTTTTCACATCTCGTAATCTTGTCTCTGTTCTGTCTGAGGGCTTCTTGAATCTGATTCAGTTCTTCAGTTTTTGACTCTTTATCAGAGATTCGTTCCACCAGACTGTTGACACAGGCCTCAAGTTGTCTTCTCTCTTTCAGAACATCTAATGTCATCTGAACACTTTTTCTGTTGTTTTCCTCCAGAAGTGTGAACAACCGATTCATGCTTCTCTCGCCCATTTCCCAGGTTGACCTGTACTTTAACTCATACTCTTCATCTCTTTTGTCTTTCTGTCGGTTGTTGAACAATAAGTGAACGGGTTCTTTCATATTCTTTCTGCAGGGTATTTCTGCTGTTTTAATGGCATTAAGAGCATCTGTTGGAGGTAATCCATCTGACTGTGACATGAGAAACATTATGCTGTTCTCTATATCTTTACCAAGTATAGACAGAACTGAGTGAAAGATGTAAAACTCTTTTTCAGAGAGTCGATTCTGAGACGCCTTCATCACAAAACACACGGCATCAATATAATGAATACCATCCTCATCTGAAAATAATCTCATCAGATACTCCGATATCTCTCGGTCTTTCTCGTATCCTTCAGTGTTTCCGTATCCTGGAGTGTCAATGATGGTCAGAGATGTTGGGTTTTCTTCAACAAACACTTCATAAACAGTCATCTGATGTGTCTGGGATTGTGATTGAGCTGCATCATCCGTTTCTTCTGTGATTTGATAAAACTCTTGATCATCAAACTTCACTCCCAGAAAGTAGTTGATCATAGTATTGATCATGGTTGTTTTCCCAGCGCCGGTTTCTCCCACCATCAGTATGACTTTGTTCTGCTTGTTTCTGTTCTTTTGTCCATATGTCCACTGTTTGACCTTTGTCTCATTTCCATCAATCTGATTTCTTTTTGTGTTCAGTCGGTAAAGCGCTGGAGGACCTTGTTTCATTAGAGTGGCATCATAACGTGATCTGCAAAAGAGAAGATTGTTTTGGGGGTGGGGAAGTGTGGGGGGGTGCTCAGCATTTTACATTAATTTATTTTGTATGAGGTTGCAACTTATGCAGATTTGTCAAGATAATATTATGTAGCTTGCTAACGCAAATTAAAGAAGAAAAGCTTACCGCATCTCATCTGATTGATTCTCGTCACCTGTTTTTAACAGTAAACAGTTTCAAAGATGACAATATAAATAACTTGTGATTTATTGCTATATTGTGATATACAGATACTGCTTTCTGTGAATACAAAAATAAAGTGGCTTGAAAACTTCATAATGTAATTTTTAAACTTACGGTTAAAAGCAGGAGGACGATCATCACTGCAGTCAGAGTCACAGCGATGGTGATCCATCTGAAAGAAAAAGATTCACACTTAAAAAAAACAAACATGTATATGTATATATACACATATATATACAGTATATGATAATGGTAATTTTAGATGATTTCATAGATTTCATACTGCAATTCTGCACTTGCAATTCTGGCCAAATTAAAGATACGTTGTGTGTGAATTTGCACGTTTAAATGTAAGCATCATTAATGACCCCGTTTTTATTTAAAAAAAAAAAATTATTGATTAGTGAAATGATAGAATGATTTAAAAAAAAAAAAAAAAAAAAAAAAAAAAAAAAATTAAAAAAAAAAAAAAAAAAAAAAAAAGAGACAATGATTCTAATTAGCCTGTTTAGCAAAGCCCTCAAAGCATTTCTTATTTAGTGGTACAGTATTGCATGATTTGTAAATTATATTTAATAGTTTACACGTTGCAAAAATGTTTACAACTAGTTTTTAAAAGGTAACATGACATTCTTAAGGACTTGTTTACGCTTAAATTTCTTTAAATCTAAAAAGGAACACTTGTGCTCCTATTTTAAATAAAATAAATAGGAACACCTTCTGATCAATGACAGAAATTAATCTTCCCATTATAAGGTGATATTTGACTCATTATTTTTTAATCTTTGTAATGCTGTTTTTTCTAACTTTATTAATGTATGTCATCTTTATTAATGTATGTCATCTGTCATCTCCAAAAAAATTGATTTATAAATGTTTATCAAAAATGTTAATTAAACAAATTCAATTAAAATGATAAGATTCAATCACGAAGAATAAGTTACCAGTCAACTTAAACATCAACAATTCATCTTTGCACGGCACAGAAGAGCACAAATGTGGAATATTTACAGACTTTTTGACAAGAATTAGGCCCCGTTTTCGTTTTAAAACGCATAACTTTTGCTACGGTTACGCCCATCGTTTACACTACTCTGGTGTATTCCAGCCTCGAAAACGGAGACTTTTGAAAACGCTGCAGACCCTGTTTTAGTTTGAAAAATCTGGGGTTGCATTTCAGTGTAAACGGAGCAAAACGGAGAATTTTGAAAATGATGGCGTGGCTGCCCACATTCGCTCTGCGTATCCTTGATGACTGTGTAAACAATAACATCATTCTCATTGTTGTACTCATAGATATGTATGGGTAGATTCCCCATTCGACTGCTCTAAACATGTACGCCGTGACGCGGTTTTAAAATGACAACGCTCTAGTGTAAACAAGGCCTCAGGGGTGACATTAATGCATGTCATAATGTCAATGTTATGAGATTGTTTTAAATATAAACGTTTTCAATATAGAAACGTTGAACATTTAAACGACTCAATTTATACTTTAAAAATGAAACTGAAACCGCCATTAGGTGGCAGCAAGTCAAAGTCTTGGTTACTGAATCATTTATTCAATCGATTTGTTCAAACGGCTGATTCATTTAGGAACGAAGCAAGTGACTCTCTTCATGAATGGGTCATTGAATCATTGACTCACTAGATTTGTTAAACAAATGCAGATTCATTCATAAACGAAACACCACTGTGTTTGAATGGAGATGCACAGCAGCTCAGCTGTGACTTTGTTGTCTAATTTTGCTCTCTTTTGTCAACAAAAATGGTTCCAAACAGTGTTCCTAAAATGTAAGTCACATTAATTTTAATTTTTGCATAAAATAAAAAATGGATGAAACTTGTATAAAATCAATATCACATTTGCCGTTTTATAATAATTTAAAATCTGTCACCTGTTTTAATTCATCGCGATCTCACAAACTTGCATTTTAATTAATGAAGCTCTCTACACTGCACACTGAATGTATTATTTACATTGTCTCTACACTTCGTTATAATAAAAGATGACAAACTGCAGTCTACTTTCACGATCTATGCTGTGAGGAGCAGGACACGCACCGATAGAAAAGCAGTCTGCAGGTATTATAACCATATCCGGCTACGTTTTTAGTCTACATTACGCTACGTTTTATTTACAGAACTGGAATCGCTTTTGTAAACTTTTAAATTGATAAAATCTAGAAATCACTTTAATTTCCAATAGAACCTAACCAGTTGGAAGTTAAAGGCCCCCCCCATTTCCAGCCCTGTATACACACATGTGTGTATATATGTATATATTGAATGTTTCAATTCGTTTTATATTTGGAATGTTTCGATACGATTCCTATCTGACTTCTGATGCAGCCTAAATCATAATCATACAGTGTTCATTTGTTGGACAGTGGGGAATCGAGCCTGGTTTCTCTTCTCTATTTTGTCACCTGGTGGACTTTGGGTTCTTGCCACTGTTGCATTTGGCTTGCTTAGTTGGGGACACTCAATATTCAACAGTATTGTCGATCTGACTGCATTGACACTATTATATAAGAACTCAACAGAGCTGGACGATGACATCACCGTTGCTGCTTTGAAACCATATGTATTGTAAAAAATGCTATATAAAAAAAGGTGACTTGACAGTTGATTGTGCTCAACAAATAATAAGATTTAGATCTTGCAATTATGCATTTGGGTAATTATATTGTATATTATTTTTGAATAATTGCTTTTGAATGTGTGCTTGCTTTTCACTTTCGCTTTTGTATTCACGATCACACATACTCTGTGTATAGTAGGAGTGTAATGGATCTCAATAAAAAAAGCAAAAAGCAAAAAAAAAATCGAACCATACCATTCTGCACCCACGGTTCATCTCGAATCTGACGACGCATCTATATATTTTTTAAATAACGATTAAAACAATGTGTTCTAAATTTTACCCATCCAATTGCACAAACACAACAGTAATGCTGCCTTCATGTGCTATCAGAAATTTCCTAATTTCCACTTTAGAAGTCGTAATTAAAGGCTTGTTGTTTTCAAGTGCTTTGTTGTCAGAATGAACAGGAATCATATGGAGGACACCAGGTTTATTCCTGCATATTTATTGGGAAAATGATTAAAGCTAAAATTATATTTAGTGTCCCATGCACTGACAAACATATAAACATTAAAAACACTATAGATAGCCATATGCTCTAGTATGACCAGTCATTCACGCCGTTGTCACCCATGTATTCGTAGTGCGCAAGCACAGGTGAGACCTGAACAGCACATGTTGCTATTTGTGTACAGTAACTAAACTCATTTAAACATTCAACCACCAGAGGAGAAAGACAACTAGGGTGTGCTGTAAGAAGATTTGTGTGTGAAGTGCACTCATCTGATTCTGTGCATGGAGAGTGTTGTGTAATTTTATTGAAGTATTATGTGAAAATGAAAGTAAGTGATTATTTTTGGGAATGTTAAAGGTTTTAAGCAGGTCATTGTCCGTGTTACGAGGCAATGCAACCAGACAAAGGGGATGATAAAGAAAGATTACTTATTTTCATCTTTTAAATTCACTGTCAGTATATCATTTGTTTGTTCTTAAACACTGGAAAAGTTATCAAAGTATGAAAAGAAGAAAGGATCGACGAGCACCTCAGTGCTTAGCAACACGAGTAGATTCAACTGGAGGTTTAAAAACCCACCATCTACTCCAACACCAGATAGCGCTGGAGGGCAAGGATAGAAGGATGGGTGGATTTGTGGTGTTGCACTCTAGGCAAAGGGTTTAGCGGTGAGGCTTGGTGAAACCTCAGAGGGGGGAATATATTGTGTAATTTTGTTGAACGTTATGTGAAAATGAAAGTAATCAATATATATATTAATATGCTGAATTATGTTAACTCTGGATGTCATAGAACGAATAATAGTCTTTTCATTAGACAGTGAATCTTTCATTAGACAGTACACCAGTGAGCTTGAAATAATGTAACAACACGTATAATGGTCCTTTCATTAGACAATGGACCTTTCTGTAGACAGCAGACGTAAACATGAAATAATCTAATATTATCAGGAACAGGTGGATGGATGTGACGCACACATCTCGTATGACCACATTACCGACCAATGGAAGGTGGCAAAACAAAAGCAAGTAGATAAATTTGACACACATCTCGTATGACCACACTACCAACCAATTAGAAAACAAGGCCAAAAGAGTTTGAAACAATTGTAGCAAATCAGGTATCTATAACCAATAAAAAGTAACCGGAACAAAGAAAAAACTGAAAATGACCAAATTTGGAGAGAACAAGGGGTATAATAACATGAGCTGACAAACAAAGACTTTGGAATGATTTGGAATGCTGTGACTGTCTTCCCGGCTTTGTTTCTTTGTTAAATAAAGTCTTATTTTGACATCTGGAACTCTGCTCCTCCACTTCATTGGCCGCACCCAAGAAAAATCCACAACAAGAGCTGTGTCACAGCACGCAAATACTCTCCCACAAATTCTTTCAAGTCTTGCCTTTGAACAGACACATTTACACAAAAAGTATGTCAACATGTCAGACTTGACGAGTACCCTAGCAAACACAGTCGGTTATGCCAGTTGGATAGTTCACCTAAAAATGAAAATTACCCCATGATTTACTCACCCTCAAGACATCCTAGGTGTATATGACTTTCTTCTTTCAGACGAACACAATCGGAGTTATAATAAAATTTACCCTGGCTCTTCCAAGCTTTATAATGGCAGTGAAAGGGAGATGAAATTTTGAAGCTCAAAAAAGTCCATCCATCCATCATAATAAAGTCATACACTCCTAGGATGGCTTGAGGGTGAGTGAACTAACCCCTTAAGTGAACATAAACAGTTGGGAAAGACAACGCAGGTGTATTGTGTCTCAATGTGCTGGATCTGTGAATTGTCTTAAAGTGACCACAGCCTTTTTCTTGTCTGTATTTTTAATATTAATCAGACAACAAAATACAAGGAAATCACTCACTGCTCTTGACTGAATAGCTTTTATAACTTCAATAATATTGAATCATTATGTAATTTATACAATGAAGATTATATGCATTTTACTATATTATTCAGTTTCTATGTTTAATTGTGCTGTTGCTTGTAGTCTGATTATTTGTTCTTATTTTCTTTATTTTTATTTGACAGTTGTCTTATTTTTCACTGAACATAGCATATACTGAACCGTACTGATAGTGTGACCCTAAAACCATAATAAAAGCGAGCCATGAGTAATCTAAACCATTACACCTCTAATTTTAACACACATTGTGTGTTGTTGTTTTTTAACACCTCTTTTTACTGTGCAAGTTTGTGTATGAAATTGTTATATAAATAATGTTAATTCAAAGTTCTTTACATAAAAAGGAATTTAAATGATCAAAATAATTGGCATATGGCCGAACACAAAGCAAAGTTATGTCTGAAAGACGTCTTTTCATTGAAGAGCCAGAATGAAAGTATGATGTCTTTTAAGGTTAAAAACTAGTTCCAATGTGGTCATTGTGGATATATTTTCAATGTCATTTAAGGTCTCATTTTAGACATAATATATTAAAACAGACATTATACTGTTTCTGGACTAAATAAACTTGAGTTTTAATTTAATGCATCCTGGAGATTGTTTAGTTTAATGTAATTTACATTTATAATTGCAAAGCAACTCACACAGTGTGTTTGTTCAGAAATCCTGAAAATAAAAAAACTTCACTCTCACCTTTAGACAACTTGCATCTGTAATTCACACATTTTCGAATTGTGAGGCAAACCAGATCTGAAGGAAATACTTTCTAGCTCATCTGGGACTCGAACCAGGGACCTTCTTGCTGTGAGGAGACAGTGTTTCTAAAAGTGGTTATTTGGCTCAGAATCATGGGGGAACCACTTTAATTGCTATATAGCACCTATTTCTTTAAAGATGGTGCTATGTAGACCCATAACCACCCCAAAGAACTGCTGAAGAACCATTACAAGGTTTAACAGGTTCTTTAGGAGCTATATGGTACTTAAAGTGGTTCCCCTATGATTACGAGCCATTTTAGCACCATTTTTAGAGTGAGACACTTGGGTCTCCTCTTAGCCACATACATAAAATTATTATACATACTTTTTTAATATTTGTATGTAATAAAATAAAAACACTGACAGGTAGAAACTCTGTTGTACATTTGAGCAGCTATTCAAACAATGACAGCAAAATCCTCAGTGAACACTGTGTAGATTGGACTTATATAAACACTGAGCAATGTTAAAAGAAACACTAAATCTAAAAATAGATTTACTGTAGTACCACTAACTGCACCATGGTATTGAGTCAGAAATGTGGGTATTTGTGTTGAATTTTATTGTATTATTAATGTAGACATGTATTAAATGTGTTGAAGGTAAAGTGATAATAAAGTGATCAAATAACTGATGATTGAGTATTTGGTCAAATCGACTTCAAGTAAAAGACATTAAATCTCTGAAGAACTCAGCAGAGGAGGATTAAACAACTCCACAAACAGCATTAACAGGTTTACTTATTACTTACCAGACTTTATTTCTGTCACACGTCTACAGAAGTTCTTATTGAGAATCAACAGAGATTTAAATGTTGATATTTATGTTTCATTTTAAGTCGTATAAACACTGAGCAATGTTCACTGAGAATTATGCTGTATTTTGTACATTTCAGCACCTATCCAAACAGTGTTTTGTACCTGTAAATGTTTAATTTTATTTTACATGCATACATGAAAAAGGGTCTGCAATAGTTTTTTTTAAAATAATTATTCCAGAATTATCTGTATTTATTGTCTGTAGCGAAGGGCAGCATAAGTGACAATGTCTCCTCACAGCAAGAAGGTCCCTGATTCGACTCCCAGCTGAGACAAACTCTTTCCATCCATACTGCCTATGGATGGATCCGTGACTTGAGTTTTTTTTTTTTAGCTTGTACAGAGGTTCCATGAACGTCTATATCAGGCATGCAGATATAGACATCAAATAAAGACATCATAAAAACTTTAATTCTGGCTCCTCAGTGGACATCTTTTCAACATATGCCAAGACTTTTGGACATAACTTTGCTTCGTGGGTCGTAGGGCTGGGCGCTAAATCGATAATTATTGTGCGATATAAATTTCCTCGATAAACGATAACAAGAGTTCGATATAATGTTTATGAGGCAAAGGCAGAAAGAAAGAGCGCTAGATATTTGAAGTGCGCCACTCTGACTGTTTATCTGCTTGGATCAAAGTTCAAGTGCGGCGCGGCACGAGCTCACTAGAGCAGATGCGTTACTCGCTGATGAGTTTCAGTCACACGACACTGAACAGTGCTGTGAGATCCAATGTGAAGTGCTGTTTACAGCCACATGAAAGCACTGACAAACAGGAGAAACACTGTGACTAACGATACAGTCAGAACCCAGAAGGCTTTTCAATCTACAAATCCCCATCATTTACCATGGATTTACTGTAGTACCACTAACTGCACCATGGTATTGAGTCAGAAATGTGGGTATTTGTGTTGAATTTTATTGTATTATTAATGTAGACATGTATTAAATGTATTGAAGGAGGAGTAATGGAATGTAATTACAGTATTTTTTTGTGATTAAGCTATAGCATTTATGCAGGGCCTAAAACTAACTTTTTGCCACACCTGCCAATGACCGGTGACATGAGAAAATGTACCAGCCAAACTATTTTTTTACCGGCCATGAAACTCTTTTTGCAGAAACAGGCAGTTATTACTACTACAATGACTAAACAATGTTTTTAATTTGTCCTTTACTTTCAAGAAAAAAACAACAAACATATTTATTGATTTTTTTAATCAATGTTCATTAATGTCTTTGTCTTTCTTTCTTTTTTTTTGTCTCTGAAAAAAGTAATTGTTGAGATTCTTGACCTTTAACGTTTTCGGCAAACAGAGCAAGCCATCGTGTTAGTCGCAGTATCAAATACAGGCCAGTCTCTCTTTGATACATAGTCAATGAAACACCATCTCTCGCTAAAACAGGGTGTCTGCAGACATGAACAAGTTAAATTTAAGACTTTTTAAGACCTTTTTAATACCACCTTATGTGAAATTTAAGACCAAACCTGTGATGGAAATACACATTATATTACATATATATATGTAATATTTAACACGTTTAAATGTAAAAAGAAAAAAATGTATATCATCGCTGTCAAAAATGCTATTTGTTATTATGATATACAGTGAACTTTTCATATCAGCAGACAATATCCCATACAAAATATTCCCACAAAAGTGTCGCATCACAGATTTTTGGTGGTGTAAACAATACAGGGCTGTTACCAATCAAATTAAATAAATTACAACTGCAATAAATAATGTTATGAGATTAATGTTGTAAATAACATTTTGAACATACAGAACGCCGGGTGTGGCTTGGAGAGTGTGCGCAATAATTCTGTTCTGATCTTTGTTTGGAACTATTTTCATTGGTGAAATAGAACAAAACAGTCAATTGTGTCTAAAATATAAGTAAATTCATATACTTTACTACTTGCTTGTTGAACTAAAATCAATGTAACATTTGCAATCTTGAAAATATTCAGCAAAATAGCTCCCTTGTCATGGTATGTTACCGAAAGTCTCTCACACAGAGAACCGTCATGACGTTCTGATGTTTGCTCATCATGTTTCCGTTCCATTCCGGCGTAACCCCAGGTATGTGTCGCCACATCTACACTGGATGCGACAAAGCAACCATTTAAAAAGCATTTGAACTTTGTGTCAATATGTTATAAATAGAATGCGGCAGCATTTTACTGTCGGGGATTTGTCGTGTCGCACCACGCCACATCTAGTGTAGACAGCATCACTGATTGTAATGGGTCCTATTGTATTTTGTTGCGCCACGCCGCTTGCGTCCGGTGTAGACACGATGTCAGGTTATATGAAGAATAAAAAAGGGGAAAGTTAATCTTCCGAAATAAAGCAGCAATATCTTCTCAGGTAAAAGTTATTAGAACCGTGTCTGGGGACAAGCTGGCCATCACACTTGCTCTGACCTTATCAGCCCATTCGTATCCTATTATTTGATTCGCTCTTGTCACTTATGACAGAACAGCTAATCAATCACAATGATCTCGTCTTCAGAAAATATTTTATTCGCTTACGTCAGAAACAGCTAATCTCTTTCAAAACTGGCTGTTGTTCTCAATACATTGCATTGTTATAATTCCAAAAAGTTTTACCCTCCAACTGGCGACTGACACTGTTACATATACTCGCCAACGCTGATTTTTACTCACATTTGGTGCTTGGCGAGTGTTAATTTTAGGCCCTGGCATTTATGCGTTTATACTAAATTATATAGACTAAACTAAAGACTGCTGTTTTTCATACAAATACCTAGAAGCCATATTACATTTTTACCATGGTATTGAGGTGCTATATTTGTGGTTTTAACTGTGATTATCATGATCTAAATGTATGCTACTATGGAAGACCAATGGTTAAAAAAAAAAAATCACCTCAGTCAGAATAATTACATTTCACCATATAAAAATGAGATTGCTACCATTTTTACAGATATAACTGATTCTGATAATGAACATAAATCTACATCTGCATCCTAACTCAAGCTACTATCAAATGTTTATTTCTACGAGACAAAAAAATGTTACATTATTAATATTAACAGGCAACACAAACCCATTTCTTGATTTGAAACAATATTACTCATTGGAACATGCATAACTAAGAAATTATTTTTTTCTGTTAAGGAAAAATGACTGCAAAAGTGTAAAGAATTCAAAAACTTCTTAACCGTCTGGTTTTTTACAACTTTTACAATGGAGCAAAAATCTGCCTTTAAACTTGAAAGAAATAAAAATTTGACATTTATCGTGATAATTATCGATATCGACTGATATGAAAAAAAAATTATTGTGATAATTTTTTGGCCATATCACCCAGCCCTAGACGGTCGCCATTATCAAATGCTTGCCATTTAGGATTAGTTTATGTCGTCTAACATGAGTTTTGCTCTTTTCTAGCCCTTCGGTTGATACAAAATGGAGGCACGTTTTGGTGAACGTCACATGATGTTTCTGCATGGAGAAAATTTGTCTACCCATTTTGACACTCAGCCAAAAATCCATTTCTTACTGCATCACTTGCTGAAGCATAGCCTATAGAATCATCTTCAAAAAAAGAACAAGTGTGATATTTGGGACAAATATTACAGTATTTAGAAGTTGTTTAGTTAGTCCAACAAAGCATATTTAAACACAGTATTTTCTTTTCTTCGATGTTTGCCCGTGTGTTTACTTTTGGTTTCGTTTTCAAGAGCTTTATTTCGCTGCATCATTAGTCTACTAAATGACCATCACAACTCCATGTACAACTTTATAATGCAAATTTAATAGTCCAACCTTGTTGCAGGCAGTCGTGATCGAAGCGCTTGTATTTGCGTTCTACTGGAAGATGCGATGAAAGCAGAGAAGCTCGAGCTCAAACTCCACGCGTCGCTACAGATGAACTCTGTTTTACAGCGCGACGACAAGAAATGAGTTGAACTCAGCTTGCACGGAACCAATATATCCAATCTAGGTCAAAAACATTTTTATAACACAAATAAGGCATATATCTATTCGAAATGTAATTAAAACAACAACAACGAACTTTCAGCATGTAGTTCCTTCTTCCTCCTTCTTTACATTGGGTTCCGCCTCAAAATAGACAGGACACCACATGCTGGGGAAGCAACTTTTTTTTCTTTTTTTTTTTAAACACAACAATCACGGGATACATACATCCCAAATATAACTTAACAGGATAATATATTACTTGAAATGATGCAAAGCAGCTAGAATGCAATACACAGTGATAATGTACTAAAATAAATAGGCCTAAACAAACAGATAAAAGAAATATAAACAGATAAATACAAATTTATTACAAATAATTAAACATAAAAAAATTTCACCTTTTTTTGGTGTCTACATATCCATCTCCTTTGACCCTGATTACCAAATCAAAAACAATAAATGAATTATTTCAACAACAACAAAAAAAATGTTGTCAGCAGAGTTGTCCAACTTAAATTTAGAAAGTAAAGAATTACAGGGATAGTAATTATGAAGAATTTTATAGTAAAGTTTCATCTTAAGTAACAGAAACGTATTATTAATTACCATTCTGTATTTTAATAGTAGAAAGAAGAGCATAGTTTCATTTTGACTTAAAAAATGCTTTGGACTGACAGCTAAACCGATTATTTTTTAACCCAAAAATATTACATTTAACATTAGAAAGCTTCTAGACCTCTAATGGACAATTTGGACACTTAAATTTTGATACATTTTAACAACATGCCCTAACCAAATATAACAGTTTGAGTAAAATAGATTTAAAGTACTTAATTTACATTCAAGCTACCTTTCTGAAAAAGTAGTTACAGGACAAGTTACTATCAAAAAGTAGCTGGTGGAACTTTTTTTTCTCACAACGACAATTTTACAAATAACTGAATAATTTTTAATGTATAATTTTGTAAGTAAAATGTTTGGGGTTTAAAACAACATATTGTAATGCAATCATGATTTCAAAGAGTAGGGTGAATTCAGGTTGATTGGAACACTTTTTTCCCAGTCATTTCAATGACAAAAACTGTAGTTTTATTTTGTAAACTATCCCATAAACACAATAATAAAGTGCAAAATTGCTACAAATGTAACATCAGCACAAAAACAAAATGTATGCATCTTAATTTAAATACTTAGGAGTAGTCAAAAATGTAACTCACAGCACATGCAGTAGTTACTGTGAACAGAGCCACTCCAAGACGGCAATCGTGAGCTGTTCGGGATTAATTTTGATACCCAAATTCACAAGATGGCCCAGCCATAAACTTTAAACATGGTGGAAGGGAGATCTGCTGTGACAGATATGATTTATTCCCCCCCCCCCCCCCCCCAAAACTAATACAGTGCTGGGAGGCTAAGTGAGAAATAAAATTTTTTCCCCCCCCCCCCCCCACAATAGCTAGATCGTTTTGTCTTGCCATTAATAGAGTGCATATTTACATAATAATCATTTTAAGTGTATTGTATGTTTTGTACGCAGTGACAATAGCTTGCATTTGACCAACATTACAGAATCATCAGCAAGAGGACTATCTAGATAGCATTGTGAATATTTGTCAATGCATGGTACACTAAATATAATGTTGGCAATAAAATGTTTCCCAGTAAATGGGCAAGAATATACATGGTGCCCTCTACGATTCTTGTTCATTCCAGCAACAAAGCACATGAATGCAATAAGCTCAATGAAATTTCTGATAGCATGTGAAGGCAGTATTAATCCTCCTCCAAACAGCAATGGGTTGTGGGCAAGAGTGTTAGAGTGTGCACGGATCCGAAAATCACAATTTTTAAGTCCCTATTATGGTGGTCAGAGTTTGCTTTAGTTGGGCTCTTGTGCCCAGTTGCATAAAGTACCTTAAGTGTAATTTTCCTTTAAGATTGCCCTTAGGTTTCCCTTAAACTTCAGGGTGTTGCAGAAAATAACCCTTACGCATTACTTAAGGGCTAAGGCCCAATCCCAATTCTATTTTATACCCGTTTGCCTGCCCCTTGCCCCTTGAAACAGAGTGCCAAGGCGTAGGGGTGAAAATGTTCCCCTAAGAAATGGGACACCACTACTACACCATGACACGTCATCATACCTCGTTTCTTTTATTAGTATCCTGTAATATTTAACCAGTATGAACAGTAATGAAGTTCACATATCAAACAGAAATCAGGCACAAGCATGTTGTCTGCGCTCTATTTGGACTTAAGAAAATGGTGCTCGTTCTTAGTTCGAAAACCTTAAGAGTTTCCTAAGACGATACAGAATGATACAGTAACAGAACATACAAAACTGGTGGAGCCGCTCTTTTCCATCATGCCAAACTGTTCTCTGTTCGCTTAACCGTTCCATTCTGTGCTGATCCGAACCGGTCTGTACCGATGGTTTCATTTTCTACTGTGATGCTAATAACGGAGCACTTTGCAATGTAATACAAATGGTAACACAAGAGTTTACAAACAATACAAGATGTAAATAGCGACTACGTTATGAAGGATGACCAGATATTTCTTTTAACTGTATTATTAAGTTGTGTTCATATCACTCAAATAGCGCGTTTATAGAGAAACAATGGCCAGACAACACACAAGTGACCGATCCCGAGTGGCGATGTCACTACACGCATTCTAGCAGCTTGGTAGTTGATGTATGCAGGGAAATTTCTCATACCTCTTCGTTTGAAGTGTGGTCCCGAAAGTCTTAGTTTAGAAGATTAGATAGGCCCTTCTCCTTCCCCCTACACCTTCAGCCAAAAGATAATCGAGACACCCCTTAAGAGGTAAGGGGTAGAAGTGGGATTGGGCCTAAGTGACGCGTCTTAAACCCTAAGCATTTGCCATACAAAGCAATTACTTTTTACAATTACTCTACAAACATACACCTTTGTTTACTTCTGTGTTTTGCTTGGCAACCACTTTGTTGCAACCACAACCGTTTCTGAGGAACTACATTGTTTGGCGGAAGAATAATGTTTTTATTAATATTATTACATGTTATTTGCTTTTTTTTATTTTGTAAAACCTTGCTACATATATGAAATAACCATTTTTTAAAAGCAATAAGCCCTGTGAAGCCGTGGTTTACAGTGAATTTATAACAGCTAAGGGGGCTTTACGCACTCCGCTTCGCGTCGTGCCTAACAACACCCCTTAGCTGTTATAAATTCACTGTAAACCATAGCTTCTTGGGGCTTATTGCTTTAAATTGCATTGGCTACCAATAGCTTCTTGCATTAAATTCAAGGCATTAATGTTTGCCTACAAAACCACCACTGGCTCTGCACCCATTTACCTAAATTCATTACTTCAGTGTTATGTGCCTCTAGAAGCTTGCGTTGTGCAAGTGAACGGCGTATTATTGTGCCATCTCAAAGAGGCACAAAATCACTTTCACAGACTTTTACATTAACTGTTCCCTCCTGGTGGAATGACCTGCCCAACTCAATCCGAGCAGCTGAGTCCTTAACCATCTTCAAGAATCGGCTAATTCTAATCTTTATATATATAAAAAACTTGCCCCTTTTAGACTTGCTCTCTATTTATTTACTAACTGCTTGTTTTCTTATAAAAAAAATTAAAACAAATAACACTAGCTTCTCTAATCTTTTTGTATTCTATATATTTGTTTTCTTTGTATTTATTATACAGTTAACAAAAGCAAAAAAGACTTCTAACACTAGCTTGCTCTATTCTTTTTCTATTCTATCAGTTTTGTTTTTATTTATTTTATAATAAAAAAACCTTGATATGTGTGCTGCGTCAGGGCAGCGCTGACAACACCTTTTTGTGCAAACTGCGTGACCATAGTGTGCGTGTGCGAGCACGTGTGATTGCAGTAATGAGACAGAGTCAACAATTCACTGAGTTCAGAAAAGAAGTTAGACAAAGCCTTAGGAGGACGGTAGAGTAGGATAATTATATGAGAGTCAGCCTTCACAACCATATATTCAAATGTATTGGTGTCTTGAAAATCAAGCTGTGTAAGACGGGGACCACCACCTTTCCCAAGCAGTCGTGGCCTTGACAGGTATTTACTGTATATTAGTCACAGATACTATTACTCTGCAAACTGGACATAGTTGAGAGGACAATATTTTTCTAATATTATAGACATATATAGTTTAGTATGTATAGGATATAGTATACATGTTGTTAATTTTTTATGTTTGGTGCTTTATGCCATTTAAACTGTGGCTAACTTGTATTTGCCTTCTTTTTTTTTCATCCCAGACACTGAAAGAGGAGAGTGAAGTATCGAATGAAATGGAAGAGAAAGATCAGTATGAGAAACAGCATGCTTTCATAACTAGAAAACAATCATTTATTTGCTCACAGACTGAAAATACATCCTCACAAAAAACAGCTCAAAAGACAGAAAATAGAAGTCATTTCAACTGCCAACAGTGTGGAAGGTTGTTTCAGTCAACACGGAAACTTTAAAGTCCACATGAGTGTTCACACTGGAGAGAAGCCTTACACATGCCAACAGTGTGGAAAGAGTTTCACTCGAAAAGTGTCTCTTAAAAACCACATGACTGTTCACACCAAAGAGAGGCCTTACACGTGCCAACAGTGTGGAAGCAGTTTCACCCAGCTAGGAAGCTTTAACAGGCACATGAAACTTCACACTGGAGAGAATCCCTTCACCTGCGAACTGTGTGGAAAGAGCTTCACACAAAAAGTACACCTTAAAGTTCACATGACAACTCACGCTGACAAAGGTGCTTTCAATTGCCAACACTGTGGAAAACGTTTTCACAGAAAAAAAAAAGTCACACTGGCGAAAACCCTTATTCCTGCAAACAGTGTGGAAAATGTTTCATTCGAAAAGGAAGCCTTGAATGTCATGTGAGAATTCATAATGGAGAGAAGCCATATGTTTGCCCTCAGTGTGGAAGGAGTTTTACACATAAACAAGCTCTTAATGTCCACATGAGAATTCACACCGGAGAGAAGCTTTACACATGTGAACTCTGTGGAAAGAGCTTCACTGGTAAAGGAAACCTTAATGTCCACATGAGAGCTCACACCAGAGCTCTTTTGTCTGCCAACAGTGTAGACAGAGTTTCAACCAAAAAGGAAACCTTAAAAAACACACGACTTCTCACATCAGAAAGAAACCTTTTATGTGTGAAAAGAGCTTCACAGCAGAGCTAAATTGCAGAGTTCCGAATGTGCTAAGAGGTTTAGAAAAAGGAGCAATTTTCAGAATCACCTGCACATTTACTCTGGAGAAGGGACATTTAATTGTGATCAGTGTAATAGAAAAATTTATTTTGCCATTGCATTTACCTGAAAAGTCATGCAGAAGTGAGACCCTGTTCTTGTTCTGTGAGTGGAAAGAGTTTCAAATGGCTCAGCAATTTAAAATGGCACCAGAAGATAGATATCTGTGTCAAATTAAAGGGATAGTTCACCCAAAAATGAAAATTAGCCAATTATTTACTCACCCTCAAGCCATCCAAGGTGTATAGGACTTCCTTCTTTCAGATGAATTCAATCGGAGTTATAATAAAAATTGTGTCAATGTTTCAAGAAAAGTGGTAAAACAGTCACATCATTCAACTTTTTATTTTTCAAAATGGACAATTTCATTAAAAAAAAAAAAAGTTTAAACATACAATGCAATGCATCCCTACATCTAACCCATAGGTTATTGGTTGAACCAGTGAAGTATCGATTTCTAAAATGAGGGAAGGGCCACAGATATACTGTACACGTCTACTAAATGCTTGATTGAAGCAAACTTCAAAATAGACATGGTGTCCTGTGTCAACTCCTGGTTCTCTGAGGAATGTGATTTTCAAGGGATTGAAGGGGCTTCCTGCCTTTTTTTCTTTTGTTTTGTTCCCACAACTTCAGACTTCTCAACCATGTAGTCTCGTAACACATAGATTTCAAATGTCTTTGTGGTGTTTATCTGTGCCGCTGCATGACAAATCACATTCTTCTCAGTGTAAAAATGTTAGATATCTATATGAATTTTGCAATATACTATACTGAAGCAATGAACATACCGTATTGGCCCAAATATAAGACGACCCCCCTTTTTCCAGATGTACCTTTTGGAAAAAGGCTTTTTAAAAACCAAATCTTGTCTTTTCTTAGTAAAACACATTTTGTCTTCAATTATTTTCATATTGCATATTTTTATTTGCCTATTTTAATTCTTGTTTTGAAAGTATGGTAAAAACTGGGTTATAGAAATTAATATTTTTATTTAACAAGGATGCTTTAAATGGATAAAAACATTTATAATGTTACAAAATATTTCTATTTCAGATAAATGCTGTTCTTCTGAACGTACTATTCATAAAAAAACTGAAAAAATTCTACTCAGCTGTTTTTAATAATAATAATAATAATAATAATAAATGTTTTTGAGCAGCAAATCAGAATATTAGAATGATTTCTGAAGGATCATGTGACACTGAAGACTGAAGAGTAATGATGCTAAAAATTCAGCTTTGATCACAGGAATAAATTATATTTTAAAATATATTTAAAGAGAAAACGTTATTTTGAATAGTAAAAATATTTCAAAATGTTGCTGTCTTTGAAGAAGACAGAAGATCACATGATCTTCAAGTGAGCAGAAGAGACTTCTTTAAAAATTACAAATCTTACCGTTTAAAACTGACTGGTAGTGTATATATATATATACTGTCACCATGTTTGCTCAGTTTTTGTCCGATCATTGTGTTGCTCACGTCCATTTGTTTTCTCGTGCAGTTTCTGCTGTATCCAGTTTTCCTGCATTCAAGTTGCCTGCCACTGTTTTGGATATTTTGGATATTGCACCCACAACGTCTTGACTCTTGTGTTGTTCATTTGTTCCTAATAAACGGTTTAACTGCACTTATAAGTGAATCTCAAGTTATTTTGTGTGATAGTTGAACATATTTTAAATAAACTACAAACAAAAAAATATAAATTTCTTTTGTCCTGACATTCTTTCTTGTAACTCTTCCCTCTCAGTCACACACCTGACTGAAAGGCTCATTATGCAGCTCATTATGCGGGCCTTTGTCTTCTCAGGTGTGAATCACACTATTATTCATGATCATTCACGCCTCCTCGCATACAGGCTTTCTAGACAAAAAGTGACTTAGAAAATTGAATTAAATATATTGTTTTCTGTGAATGAGTGAACAGGATAATTTTCACATTATTTTGAAGCAAAAACTCTAGGCTACCAGATCTAGTTCAAAAGTCTTGTATGTGTTTTACTAACCACACATAATGCTGAGTTCACACTGCACGATTTTCAAAGACGTCGCATCACTGTTGGTTTCACACTGAACGACTATCTATGGTAGCATTCAGTTATTGCTGTGTTCACACTGCACGATGGAACGACGACAGGAGGTTACACACTGCATGACTTCACAATAGGAAGAATCACCGATAACGCTGTCTGGTGCAGGGTTGCCAGGTTTTTGCTACAAAACCCACCCAATTACTACTCAAAACTAGCCTGAAAATAGCCAAATTGCTTTCGAGGGGGTTCCCTCGTAAAAATCGTGTTAGGGGGTAAAATACACATTTTTTTGGCGGGGTTCTCCTGGTACAATTCACATTCCAGGACCTAAATATCACGTTATTGGGGTTGCTTCAACCTCCTGACATAAAAAACAACCGGCGGCAATCGCGGATTTGGCAACACTGATCCGCAAACTACGTTTCATATAACTCCTCCCCGAACTTCCCGCTGCCCTGTATCTTGGTCTCTCATGGGCTGTAGGTCATCGCCAATGTGTTTCAGTCAGAACTCATTTCACACAGCGTGATTGTGAATCGCCGACAGCTCCAGATAGATCACGTCTTTGATAATTCACACTGCGTGATTGTCTCTCGCGTGAACGAGCACCGATTTGCCTCCGATTTCGGGCATTTGTCGGCGATTTCGCAAAACCTGTCGGCGAGTGAAAAATCGTGCTAAAATCGTGCAGTGTGAACTCGGCATAAACATTGCTTTCTCAAAAACACAATCATGTTGTTACGGGGCTGACGAGACGTGAGACGTGCGGATCCATATGCAAGCTTTATTGAAACGAAGACAGAGACGTGGTCATGAAACAGGCATGGGTCAGATAATGTCAAACAGGTATATGGTGGGCAAAACACAAGAATAGTCCTAGGGCTAGAGTCAAAAGGGGCAAGACAAAAGGGGTGAATCCAGGGAACCAGGCGAAGATCAGAAACCGAGAAGGCTAAGGCTAAGGCAAATGACTAGGGCTAAGGCTAAGGAGAAATGACAAGGGCTAAGGCTAAGGCTAAGGCTAAGGCTAAGGCTAAGGAAATGACAAGGGCTCCGTAAGGTAGCTATCTCTAGGAGAGTGATAAATGCTGAAACAATACTCGGCAGAGGGAAGGGATCAGAGTGAGTGTTAAATAGTGAGGGAGTGATATGAAACAGCTGGGTGCAATCAGTGTAAACAGGTGTGTGCAATTCGTGCTGAGTGCAATCAGTAATGCATGATGGGAAATGTAGTCCGGGGTGATGTGCAACAGTGTGTAGTGCGAGAGTCAATGAAATGGAAAGTTCATGGACCGGATTCGTGACACATGTACATACACATGCTGTTCACAAATTATTGTAGCACAGTTTGTGCTGATTACAGTGTTATTAGACTTTAGCCATTTATATGTTTATAAGCAAATGAAAAAAGCACAAATGTCAGGATTCAGGTCCCACTTTCAAATAAAATACGGGTCGGTTCCGTGCAGCACATTTATGGGTCTCTTCGGGTTCACAAATTTTTGGACTCGTGAAGACCTCTAGTTCACAGATGCCTTGTCTGGGGAACAGTATGTGAGTGTTTCATACTTTAAACCTGTGCTTCATCTTTTCAGTGAGCAGGTTCTTAATGAAACCAAACAAAAATACAACCATCAAAATAAATAAATAGGGTTTAGGAAAGAGGTCTTAAAATAAGGAAGTTGGTTATTATTTTGGCCTGGTCAACTCCTGAAGGAAATTCCCTAACCAAAATAAAATAAAATAAAAGTACAATATATTAACCTAACTCCCTAACCAAAAACAGAGCTCAAAAAGGTTACAATAAACAAAATGGCGCCAAACTCCTTACTTTCTCCCAACCCTCTATATTTACAATGATATACAAACTATTTACAAGATCAGGCAAACAGAGTTAAAAGGAGAATCCAAATCCGCATCATAACAGGCAATGGGGTCAAAATACCAAACAGTTTCTACTTACAAAATTCGTATCTCTTTCAAAGATCAAACAATGCTCACTCTTAACAATCAAAGTTCAACTAATCGTGCATTCAAGTCATGTCGGATAGATCGTATTTACGAGTTGAACGCACATGAACGCACCACACTCGAAATTTTCTTTAAGCTCCGAGTTTTCGAGTTGGGGGCGTGTCTATGAGAAACATGGCGGAATCGATGGATGCAACGGCTGTAGTTGACGGTAAATTTTTGTTTAAATTGATAGTTTTGAGGAAGTTTTTATGTGATACAGATTAAAGTGGCTTCATAAATTACTTTTAATAAATATTAAAAACGCAAAACACACCTGATGCGAATTCTTTGCTCTTCATTTTCTATAAGCAGAGTTAACAGACCCTGTTGTATTTTCTTGTAATTTATTAAAAGAAGGTACACCGCCATCTTGTGCCGACTAAACTGACTTGAACGCACCTGACGTTGTAATTACGACTTGTCAACTCGTAAGTACGAATGTCCCAGGAGGACTTGAACGCAGCATAAGAACACACACAGCCAAAACCCAACAACTCTTTCTCTCTCTCAGTTCAGTTCAAGGTGCTTTATTGGCATGACATTTGTGTTACAGTATTGCCAAAGCATTTCAGATGTGTACAATACAGAATATGATTACACCATCAAAGTAAAAAATGAGACAAAATTAATAATAAATAAGAGAAAATAAATGAATAAATACAAAATAGCAACAGCAGATTGTATATAATTGCAATTATTAATATTAAAAATACTATGAAGACTGTCAAATAAAGCAAATGAATTAACCATTTCGTATGGTGTGTATGGTGTATACATAGTGAAACTCCACTATATACTCAGAGAGGATGAGATCGCAGTCAAACTAGCTGCTAAATGAGTCATCCAGAGAAGAAAATGAACAATTCAATACTTCAGATTGTGGAAAGAATATTTGCCTTGTAGTGGTGTATTTGGGGCAGACAAGAAGAAAGTGTTTCTCATCCTCTATTCGATTTAAGTCACAGTGCTTGCATAGTCGCTGTTCTCTCGGTATCCAGGATTTTTTATATCTTCCTTTCTCCATTTCTAAAGCCTGACTTTCCACGTCCGCAAGTCCGCTATGGTATGCGTGACGTAAAAATCATCATCGGAGAGTGTGCGCGGAGGCTCCGTGTGCCTCCCATTTTTTGTCCGCACGGTCAGTAGGCTACTGCGCATATGCAGGCTGTGTGAAGAAGCCCGTTGCTACTCGAACCTGTACAATACGTCGATAAAACAATATAAAGACAGCCAGATGTGCAATAACTCTGGGCAATTCTTTGTTCACATGTTTGTTTATTGTTCAAGCCGATCTACTACGCATGTATGGAACACATCCGCGAAGCGGACCATCAGCTTATGCTTTCGGAAGTATAACACAGGCTTCAGTTGGGGTCACTCAGTCGATATTTTGAAAGGATTTGTCTTTCTTTTAATTGTTTGATTGATAAGTAATTTGCCATTTTTTAAAAGAATTTGTCTTTCTTTTAATTGTTTGATTGATAAGTAATTTGCCAATTTGGTGGTTCTATTTAGGGCCGAATAACACTGGAGTTTGGTTTGGAGGTCAAATTCGTTTTTAAATTTTTCATCATAATTATACTTCAGATTTTTGTCAATGTCTTTATGAATGTTGGGGTTGTGGTTGGAGTCAGACTCAGCTTGAGTTTCCTTCATTAGTTGAAGCACGAGTGTATTTAGAGGATGAGACACTGTGGGGGATTCATTGGCGAGGAGGGCTTTATATTGAATAGATTGAGTGTCAGATTGACTCAGGTGATGCCAGAATTGAACAGCTCTTTTTTGTATTTCAATGTGAAAGAGGTATAAGCCCAGTTCAGCCCTGCAGGCATTGCTAGAAGTGCCTCTGTTTACCCTTAGAATGTTTTTGTGTGTTCTTTCTATTAAACTTTTATCCCAATTTTCAAACTTTAATACTGGTCCCCAAATTTCACTCCCGTACAGTAAAATTGGTTTAATGATTGCATGATATAATTTGATCCATGTTTTAATTGGTAATTTTAATTGGCCAAAGAGTGATTTGATGGCATAAAAAGCCCTCCGGGCCTTCTCATTCAAGGCCTTCACAGCCAGACTGAAGCCCCCTGATGCTGAGATCTCCATGCCCAGGTAAGTGTAGCTGCTGCTGTGCTCTAGGACTTCTCCTCCGTAACTGAACTGGTATCTGTTTCTCTGAGACCTGGCCTTCTTCTGGAACACCATGACTCTGGTTTTGTCCAGGTTAACCATCAGTGCCCATTCCTCACAGTACTGTTCCAGCAGGGCCAGGTTGTGCTGGTGACCCTCAGCTGTGGGGGACATCAGAACCAGGTCATCCGCATACAGCAGGCATTTGACTTCAGAGTCGTGCAGAGGCCCGGGATGCTGCCGGAGCGGTCCAGAGCTTCTGCCAGCTTGTTGATGTAGATGTTAAACAGTGTTGGGCTCAGACTGCATCCCTGCCTCACTCCACGGCCCTGCTGGAAGAACGCACTTCTGAGATTCCCCAGTTTGACCGCACATTGTGTTTGTTTTGTTGTTTAATGTTAGATATAGTGGCCAAAGTTTGAAATATATAATTAAGATTAGATGTTGCTGCGTTTATTCCATTAGTATTTAGAGTGAAATCTGTGGACATAAAGTTGTCTAGCATTTTTTAGTATTGCAGAGCTGCTCATGTTTTCTTTAAGTTTTTCAGCATTAGATTGGTTCCAACTGAGTTTTGGTTTTAAGGGGAACAGTTTTTCATGTTTGAGGAACTTTCAGTTCTGACCCTGTCACAGGACTGTTTCAGGTAAAGTACTGTTTGGCAGTGGTCAGAAATGGGAAGTTGAGGTCTAACTGTAAAGGCATTTTTCAATTACTGACATTGACCCAGATTTGATTGATCAACTACACTGGCTCCTAATCTGGAGCAGTAAGTAAATCTACCAAAGGAATCTCCCTTGGTTCTGCCATTTATGATATACAGCCCTAGACCTTTACAAAGCTTTGATATCTGCTTCCCGTTTATGTTGATTACATTGTCACAGCTGGTTCTCGGAGTAATGACTGGTGTTGACTGGGACATGATGTCCCCAAATATGTGACCATTATCTGTGGTATTTACATAATCAGTTTCTCTCCCAGTCCTTGCTTTTAGGTCACCACATATGAGAGTATTTCCTTTGGATTGGAAGTGTAGGATGTCTCTTTGCAGCTGGAGAAAGCACTCTTCTTGGTAGTAGGGAAAATCATGAGGTGGTATATAAACAGCACAGAGGTAAAGATTACTCTGTGGCAGGATAGATTTGACTTCAAGCCAAATCAGTGAATTTTCAGTTTTGACCATTTTAATCAGGTGTTTTAGATGATCTTTGTGCCATATAAGTATGCCACCTGAATTACGACCACATTTTATTTGGTTTTATTTTAGTGAGGGCACAGTGATTTCTCTGTATCCTCTTGGACATAGTAATATAAAAGACATCGACACCATGTCTCATTAAATAGTGCAAGGTCTCATTACTCAGACATTGCTAAGTCTTGGTCTGCAGTCTTGTTCCAAAAGACGAAGATTGCAAACCCTGTATATTCCAACAGCTAATTCTAAACGATTTCATAGATAAGATACAGTAAAGTGTGTGTAGGTATTACTCTTGTACATTATTTGACAAGTTTGGAGCAGATGATGTTGAGCAGGTGTCTTATCTGGTTGAGTTCTGCAGCTGCAGGGTTTTGTGGCTGTTGCGGCGTAGCTCTGTGATGGTGCTCCAAGGGTCGAGTCCTGTCTGCTTCTTGGAGGAGGGTGAAAGTTTCTTTGTGGCTGGGAGCTGCTCTTGCGGTGTAGAGCACTCTTGCGAAAAGTTGTACTCCTTTCTTGTTGAGGTGTATGTAGTCATGCATATGATGGGGCCGAATGTCTTTATGGTAAGCCAGGTGAACATTTGGAACGAGTGCACAGGCTCTGGAGAGTTCTGCATTGGTTCCATGGATCACGTGAAGAGGCACATCACTCCGTGGCGGTAACGTGGACAGAGTTATTTTAGCTTCTGGGAAGTGTTCTGAGGCTCTGAGGGCCACCTCTCTGAGAATAGGAGCCACGTTGCCCTTCGCTGCTCGTAAGTCGTTGGTCCTTGTGCGGATTACGATGTGCTTGCAAGTTTCTTTCAGATTTTTATCAGATAAGATCTGAAGAGCCTTGCTGGTATTCGGGCACCACATTTTCTGTGCTTTCATTTTTGGAAATAACAGTTCCTCATTCTCATCGACTCCAATGGAAAATATGTAAATAAGAGCTTCTGTTTCTGGAGCAGTGCTGTGGGCTTTGGTCTGTGGATCTGATGAAGAGTGAGGCTCATCCTCTGCAGGTGATTGCTGATTGTCAGTGGGGGTCTCTAGACAGGTCAGGCGTTTAGCGTGAGATCCTTTGGATGAAGGAATAACTTCTTCATAAGTTCATCTTTCTTTCGAAGTTCTGATTCCAACACAGAAATTAAAACAGAAATGCAGGAAGAACTGTCTGTTAGCTGTCTTCTGAAAGTTGATTTGAATTCCTTCAGCTCTTCTCTAGCTTGCTGAAGTTCCTTTGACATCTGTTCTTTGTTTCTCTGCAGGTATTCAGTCACTTGTTTCAGAGGAGTCTCAGAAGGAGAGGAGTTTTAGCAATGGGTGTGGTTGGTTTGGGGTCCTGTGTGTGTGGGGCTGAGTAATTGACTACTAATTGTTTTAGTTTTGTCTGTGGAGAATGTGGCAAAATCATCAGCTGTTATAGAAGTGGTGGGAGGTGGTGGAGGGGGACAGAGGAGAGAATTTAATGTCTTGAAGAGATTACGTGCGTCTGGAGCACTGTTGATCTTGTTGTGGAAGTATGAAGATTTGGCAGTATGGACTTCAGCAGAGAAAGATGAAAGCAAAGACTGATACATACTCCGGTCTTGACGGATCTTTTGACTTGCGCCATTTTCTCTGGGAAAAGTTCAGCAAGTGAATGTGTAAAAGTTTGTCACCGAAACAGTTTACAATGCCAAACTAAAATATGTCGTGCAACATTTTGAAATATGATATTTCTAAATGTTGTAGGACTCGTCTGCATTTATTAAAAAATGTTTTATTCGATTTATTCAAGGGCATACTTCATATTTTTTAATAATGCATTTGTAATTTAAGTAACCATTTTATTGACATTAGTAACTGTAATCAAATTATATAAATTAAAAATGTAGCGCATTACTTTACTGCGTTACCAGGAAAAGTAATCAGAATACAGTTAAAGGGGTCCTATAATGCTTTTTCACTTTTTAAATTTTAGTCAGTGTGTATGTTTGGGCATAAAAAAGATCTAGAAAGTTACAAATCTCAAAGTCCACTCCAAAGGGAGATATTTAGTTTTTAAAAAAAAAAAAATTTCATGAACTACAACAAACAGCTCGTTTGGACTACAGCGTTTGGTTTCCGGGCTTTATGATATCACAAAGCGGCTCATTAGAATATCATTACAAAGAATTCCCGCCTACAGAAATTCTAATGGTTGGGGGGTGGGGAGGAGCGCTAGGCTGAGTGAGCGCATCAGACGAGACGACGAAGAAGAAGTGCTGCTGCAGAGTTAGTGCATCAGAGAAAACCAAGAAGAAGAGCTGCTGCAGAGTTAGTGCGTCAGAGAAAACCAAGAAGAAGAGCTGCTGTGCTGTAGCCTCAAATTTTTGGTATGTCTAGGGGATCCCTGCAGATTATTATCATCATCAACATTATTATTATTTGCTTAACCACTTTCAAATGGCTTTTTGGTTGCTTTTAGTCAGAAAACGTAAAGACGACAACACGCATACAGCAAGATAATATAACTTCACTTACCTGGCCTATCACTTGAAGCAAACATCCATCCCTTCTTAAAAGTCTGTGTTAAACTAATATCACGTAATTTACGCCTCTATGATGATTGGTTGATATCAGAAGGGAGGCTAGCCTCCCTTGCGAGGTTTCTTTTCTCAACACTACTCAGCGCTGAAAGTGATCACTCGATGCCGATTGGCAAAAAATTTTTTACCAACGGAGGCACTCCCCCGGCCTTACCCTCCCCATCTCTGTCACTTAGCGGTTGTAATTTAATCAGCAGATTCGGCACATTCGCGAAATTCAGTAACATGTTATGGTATTACAGCTGTGAAATTACAAACAAAAAATACACATTCTGAGACATGAACTGAAATGAATTGTGAATTTTATTAACATTAAATCGTCGTCCTCCCATTTTCCCCTCAAAATTTTTTGAGCCGCCACTGCACAGTACAGTTTTTCATGTAATGTACATCAGTCAGATGATTCTTCACAAAAACACAATTTATGTCTTCATGTGTAAAACTTTTTCAGTTAGTCTGATATTAGTCAGTAATTTGGAGTAGGCATGGGCCGGTATGAGATTCTGATGGTATGATAACTGTAGATAAAAATAGGGAAGTCGTGGCCTAATGGTTAGAGAGTCGGACTCATAACCCAAAGGTTGCAGGTAATTCACGTCACTTCACGTTTTAAAAAAAATATCACGGTATTGCGATAACATATGCTATTTTTTTAAATGTCTGGGTAAAAAACTCCTTTTTTCCCCCACTGAACACAATATATTTTATTTTTAAGAAACATATAGAACATTTTGGAGCGCAGTCACTTAAGTGAGCCTAGACCTGCAGCTCAACAATAATCAGAACAAATTCTTTTTAAAAATGTCTCACAAAAAAAAAACCTTCTAAATGGAAAAAAAAAAGGCAGTCACTTAGGTGAGCCTAAACCTGCAGCTCAACATTCAAAACAATTTCTGTAAATAAAAAAAATTAAATGCAGTCATTAAGCCTGCAGCTCAACAAGGTTTTTGGAGACATGCTCACTTTCTACACATTCATCTCTCAGTTCAAGTTATGATGCAAGCATGTTCACCTTAACGTACCTGGATTAAGTTTGGAGCGGTGAGGTATGAGGATGTGTGCACATACACAAGGAAAGAGAGAGCACGAGTGTGTTACACACACACACGGAGTCTCTCTCCGTACAACACTCAAACGGTGACAAAGACACTTGAGAGCCAGCAGTTTGTTTTTTAAATGTCGTGATTTTGAACAGATGTAAACAATGGCAGGAGGCTTGAAAGTATAGACACGATACCAGCTACATTTAATTATTGTACTAAATCACAGAAACATAGTACTTTAGTCTGCTATTCCTCGCTCTGTGAAGTAACGTGAGGGAGGAAACTAGTTGACGTTAACTAGTTAATTAACCATGTTATCGGCCTCAGTAGCAAGCCAAATAGTATTTATTTCAACACTGAAACAAACGGCGGGTGGGTCTCTGTCTTGATCGGGGGTGAAAGAGGGAGAAATGAAGATGACAGATATATAGTTTATGTTCGACCTGGAAGTATTTTTTTAGCTATCGGCGCTAAAACGTAATCTGTACAGAACATAGTTGTGTACGGAACATGGTTAGTCTACGTTACCCGAAAAATTCCCATACGGCAGATTTGTCTTTTTCGACGGGGGAAAAAGTTCCAGGGATTCACCTCCTTCAGCCATCCTACACACAGGTGCCTCTCACTGACCGCTCGCACCAACCAGAGGAGGGGACGTGCGACTCGTTAGGCCCTTCGCTGCACACAACTGAGGGAGTCCTGCACTTTCCGTCTTTGATGACACGCAAAAAAAACTGTGCATACCGCAGGAACGGTATAACGAAAAATTTTAGTGGTTTTGAAACCGTGACTTTTCCAAACCACGGTATACCTTGAAACCGGTTATCGTCCCATGCCTAATTTGGAGCAGTTACTACAGATATCAGTGATCATTTTTAATAATGTTGACACGGAACACGGAAGCATCTCCAGGCTGGGATTACTTGTGAGGTCAGCATTGCGCATGCGCCGCTCAGAAGTGACGAACGCGGAAGCGCAGCGGAGAGATCAAAACAAAGGTCACTAATTAGAAGTACAAAACGAGGATTTGTAAAGAAGAATGTCGGAGGATTTCGATATAAGCCAAGAGGAGACTGGTTTTCCTTTGCTAAAGTAAGGAAACTTTGCTTCCTTTGCTCCTGTAAACAAACGTTGGTTTTCACGAGACTCACCGGCGCATGCGTAACGCTGACCTCATACGTCATGCTCCCGGAACTGCTTCTGTGTACAACTGCTGGCGCAAGCTACATTAAAGTGATTATTACGTTTTGAATATGGATATTTGTCTTACAAAAACTCATCGATTCGCTACAGGAGGAATTTGTTCACCCCCCGGAGCCGTGTGAGACACTTTTTTTATGGATGGGCACTTTTTATTTAACTTCTTTTGGACTGAAGCATACAACACCCGCTGAGTGCCATTAAACAGCTTGAAAGATCAAAGACAATTTTTTATACAACTCCGACTGGATTCGTCTGAAAGAATAAAGTCATATACACCTCAGATGACTTGAGGATGAGTAATTTGTGGGCTAATTTTCATTTTTGGGTGAACTAACCCTTTAATGTAATAAAACACTTATAATTTATTGTCTATTCTCTCTAATACTAATAACAATAGTAAAATTATATATATATATATAAAAAGGAAAATGTCCATAGACAGCACATATGCACATTCACAGTTCTATTTACAGATGAAGGTTTGATTAGTTATTTACAGATGTGCAGTACGGAGGTGAGTTATGTGTTGTTCAGAGCTTTCTGACCCTCCATAGACAGCAATGCAACTGAAATGTACCTAGGCCCAGAAACAAAGTAAGGACATCAAGTGCAGAGGAAAGCACATGCATGCGTCGTGGTTCTCTCCATAATGGCGGATGATGTGATTTGGAGGAGAAGAAGTGTTGAATAAAGTCGATATTTTTGTTTTCTTGGCACACTAAAAGTAGTCTCGTAGCTTCGTAAAATCATGGTTGAACCACTGATGTCACATGGACAGTTTTACCAACGTCCTCACTTCGTTTCTGGGCCTGGGAACATTTCTCTTCCGTTGCTGTCTATGGAGGATCAGAAATCTCTTGGATTTCCTCAGAAATATCTTAATTTGTGTTCCGAAGATGAACAAAGGTCTTTGGGATTTTTGAACGACATGAGGGTGAGTAATTAATGACAGGATTTTAATTTTTGGGTCAACGATCCCTTTAATGTTACACATGATGTGGACTCGACCATTTCCTGAGTCCAAAATGTCTGAGTTCATGTTTAATCCGTTGTTAATAATCGAGTCCAAGATCGAGTACCCCAAGTCTAACGGTGCCACACAGCACCTTCTCAATATAGAATCCTGCTGAATATACAGCAGAGTCTCCTGGTCTTCACTTCTGAGCTTCCTACACATCATAACATTATTACAGGATTCCTGTCTGAGAAACTCCTTCCACACTGATGACATAAAACAGTTCTCTCAAATGAATCCTCGTGTGTTGATCAAGCTTGTGTTTAATAAATGCAGTGTAATTTTCTCATGTGCCTTTTAAGGTTTCCTTTTTGAGTAAAACTTTTTCCACACTGTTGGCAGATGAAGGGACTCTCTCCAGTGTGAACTCTCATGTGGACTTTAAAGCTTTCATGTAGATCGAAACTCTCTCCACACTGAGGGCATGTATAAAGTTTTTCTCTAGTGTGAATTCTCATGTGCCTGTTAAGATTTTCTTTTCGGTTGAAACTTTTTCCACACTGATGGCACACGTAACACTTTTCTCCAGTGTGAATTCTCATGTGCCTGTTAAGGAATCCTTTATGAATGAAGCTTCTTCCACACTGTTGGCAGATAAAAGGACTCTCTCTAGTGTGAATTCTCATGTGGACTTTAAGGGTTACTTTTTGAGTAAAACTCTTTCCACACTGAAGACAGGAGTATGGTTTCTCTCCAGTGTGAATTCTCATGTGCCTGTAAAGGCTTCCTTCATGAGTGAAACTGACTCCACACTGTTTGCAGGTGTAAGGCTTCTCTCCAGTGTGAACTCTCATGTGCACTTTAAGGTATCCATATTGAGCGAAACTCTTTCCACACTCAGGGCAGGTGTAAGGCTTGTCTCCAGTGTGAACTCTCATGTGCCAGTTAAGGTCTCCTTTTTGGTTGAAACCTTTTCCACACTGATGGCACACGTAACACTTTTCTTCAGTGTGAATTCTCATGTGTCTATTAAGAAATCCTTTTTTAATGAAGCTTATTCCACACTTTTGGCAGATAAAACAACTCTCTCCTGGGTGAGTTCTCATGTGGACTTTAAGGTTTACTTTTTGAGTAAAACTCTTTCCACACTGAAGACAGGAATATGGTTTCTCTCCGGTGTGAATTCTTAAATGCACTTTAAGGTTTCCATGTTGATCAAAACTCTTTCCACACTGTTGGCAGGTGTAAGGCTTCTCTCCAGTGTGAACTCTCATGTGCACTTTAAGGTTTCCATGTTGATCGAAACTCTTTCCACGTTGAGGGCAGGTGTGAGGCTTGTCTCCAGTGTGAACTCTCATGTGCCTGTTAAGGACTCCTTTTCTATTGAAACTTTTTCCACACTGTTGGCAGGTGAAAGACTTACCTCCAGTGTGAACTCTCATGTGGCCTTTAAGGTTTCCATGTTCATCAAAACTCTTTTCACAGTGAAAAGGGGTGAAATAACTTGTAGTTCCTGTTTCATGAGCTGTTTTCTGTGAGAAAGTCGCTTTAATCTGTGGCCAACTGAAAGATTCTTCTCCGGTTATAAAATCATGATGAGTCTCATATTCCGTTTCATTCGGTACTATGCACTCCTCTTTCAGCGGCATGAGGTCTATGGTGAAAAAAGACAAATGTAAGTTAGCCCAGGTAAATAGCACAAAGAAACAGACATCAAAACATTTACCAACATGTAAGCTAGATAGTATATCCACTAATATATTAAAGGAAGTGCTTCAGTCATGGGGATTGCAGGAGGAGCGTCGACTGGACGAGGTTACAGTGTTTTGGCCATTGGCCAATGTACTATCTACATTAGTTAACATGAACGCGTCTTTAATTGATTTCTGCCATATGTACATTAACTGACAGTCACCACTGATAAGCTACCACTAAATATTGTAGAAACTTAATTTGCAGTAATTTGATTTGTATGGTGAAAAGCTCTACAAATAAACTTGAATATAAACTTGAACTAATAATGAACTATACTTCTATAGCATTTATTAATCTTTGATCATGTTAATTTTAACATTTACTAATACATTATTAAAATCAAAAGTTGTATTTGTAAACATTAGTTAATGCACTGTGAACTAACATCAACAAAGATTAATAACATCACATCGTTCCCCAGCAGAAAGGCCCCCGGACGTGACGGTTTCGGAATTGAATTTGATAAGAAATACTCGCTCCCCTAATGTTGAGATTATTTAACCATTCTATTGAAAATAGGAAATTTCCACAATGTATGATGCCAACATTTCTTTAATTCTTAAAAAAGGGAAAGATGAAAAGGATCCAGCATCATATCGCCCCATAGCTCTTCTGAATTCAGATCTTAAATTTTTATGAAAATCCTTGCGAATAGACTAAATAAACGTATAACTAAAATTATTCACTCCGATCAGAACGGTTTCATCCCAGGGCGCTTTTCCTTCTTTAATGTGAGACGCTTAATGAACATTTTATATTCAAAGTATGATTCTCATTTAAATGTCACCATCTTATCTGTCGATGCCAAAAAGTCATTCGACCAAATTGAATGGAATTATATGACTTCGGTGCTCCAAGAATTTGATCAAGGTGAATCATTCTCTCTATGGGTGAAAATGCTTTATGCCAAACCCAGGGCCTCAGTCCTTACTAATTTCTATAAATCATCACAATTCACATTACATAGAGGCACTAGGCAGGGGTGTCCGCTTTCACCCTTGCTTTTTGCCATTGCTATAGAGCCCCTTGTGGTTGCTATAAGAAATAACCCAGTTATTTCATTTCCTAAGATAGGCCACTTAGAACACCATATATCTCTTTATGCTGACGACATTATTCTTTACCTTATTGACCCAGAATGGTCTATTAGACTTACTGGAGACTTTTGGAAAGTTCTCTGGATACTCTAGTAACAGGCATGAATTCACTCTTTTGCCAATTTACAATTAAATTGACCCTGGCTTCATACAAAACCTAAATTTTAAAATCGCAGCAGACAGTTTGAAATATTTGGGGGTCACTTTACCAAAAAATGCAAAGGATATATATAAATTAAATTACTTAACTATGCTAGAGAACTTGAAACGTAATATTGAAAGCTGGAGGACCTTCCCACTGTCTATGGTAGGGCGCGCGAATGCAATCAAGATGGTGACATTGCCCAGATTTCTTTACCTTTTTCAAAACCTGCCAATTTTCGTGCCCAATTTTTATTTTTTTTTAAACCTTGGATTCGATTGTCCTGCCATTTGTGTGGGGCTTCAGAGCACACCGTATTTCTAAGTTACATGTTTGTAAACCAAGGTTGATGGGAGGATCAGGCTTGCCAAACTTCCAGCATTATTATTGGTGTTACGGGGCTGACGAGACGTGAGACTTGCGGATCCATTCGCAGAGCTTTATTAGACACAGACAGAGACGTGGTCATACAGCAGGCATGGGTCAGATGAGGGCAAACAGGTATATGGTGGGCAAAACACAAGAATAGTCCTAGAGCTAGCACAGGTCGACGATCGGCAGACAGAATCAAAAGGGGCAAGACAAAAGGGGTGAATCCAGGGAACCAGGCGAAGATCAGAAACCGGGAAGGCTAAGGCAAACGACTAGGGCTAAGACTAAGGCTAAGACAAACGACTAGGGCTAAGGCTATGACAAACGACGTAATCAATACGCCAAAAACTTTTTTTACTCCACTTTTAATTATAATAAAACCATGGTTAATTTTTGTATGGGAAGACGGTTTAATATTTTTGTTGGATGCATTTTCTAGTGCCGCAGCCAAACTCTTGTAGACCTCATTATTTTACTGTTATACAATGAAAATGAACTTGTATTAGGGCCACAGAGATTACTCAAAAACACAAAGAGTACTAATTACTTGATAAGTAAAGTAACTTGAAAGTAATATAACCTAAAAAAATACACTACAAAGAGAAACTCATAGTTCTTTCATTGATGTAATATTTACTGAAAAATTACATAAGTATTATTTGTATACACTCCCAATATCAATATCTTTTTTTTTTGGTTTTGTAAAATAAAGAAAACTAATAGGATGCGCTTTCTGCAATCTCAGTCTTTGAATATATTCCTGAAACGAGTCACTAAAATGAATGAAAATGACATGAGACATATATCTAAAGAAAGCTTGAAGTGTCTATTTTTAAATGAAGTCATGTTGAAAACAAATATTCTCTGATAAAATAATCCGTATGAAACCAACGCGAGGTAGTCTTTCCCATCTGAGCTCATCTATAATGTGATCACGCGCTATAAGATAATAGTCCACGCCAAACCACGCTTGAGACGTGCAAATATGTAAATGCCCACATCACCTCTGTAAACAAAGAAAAAATCATCAATTTCATCTCGGCTACTTTTCATTTTTAGAAGACGACGCGCTGTGAGGAATAAGCCTTGAATTTATCTCAGAAAAAGAATGCGACGTGGCTTAATCCAGAGGAGAATCTCATTCTGATCAGTCATTTATTTTTACTTATATTTAGTAGAAACAGTCGTGCAGCAGAAGAGGACAGCAGTCTGTAAATGTTTTGTATCTTTTCTCATTAGATTTTCGCGCGGTTGTCGTTGCTAGGACACATTGTTTGTTTACTGTGTTTACCGTGGTAAAAGCGTGCTGAAGTTGCGTTTGTTCTTGTGCGTATTACACCGTGACTTTGCAGTTTCGGTGTAATAAGTAGTAAGGCTGCATTCAATTACATGGAATCAGGGGAGTATATATTTGCACAGTACACCGCGGCAGCCGTCACGTGAAGACCGACGAGTGTAAAGAACATCGAGTTAGAGACCTGCACTCCCGGGGAGTACCGCGGGACCCAACGCAACAGGATGTTGATGCTTAGCCTAAATAACAAATATTTTATCGGGAGTGTTTATGCTGGCATGTTGTGGAGCTTAGGAGATGTTACAGAACCATTTCATGTACATTTCTTCGATGTACTGAAAAAGTCTAGGCTATATAGATTACTTTTATGCGGGTGGGACAAAACATGCATGTCGCGGGTGGGAGCGGGACCAGATAAGATATATTTCTGCGGGAGCGGGACAGAATCTTGCGGGAGCGGGACTGCGTAGGTCTCTACATTGAGTCTACCTGCGCGACTCCACCGAGCAAGGACACCGACAAGGCACCCGAGTATTGCTTTTTTCCCCCTTTCTTTACTTTTTGTATAACTTGTTCTAATTGTACTCAATATGTGCTTTCAAATCTCTTCTATTACTACTAACACTCATAAATCACGCACTGTACGTTGGAGGCAGCGCAATCCTAATAATTTAAGTACTGTCCCTATGTCCTCTACTACTTTACTCTTTATTCCAATTGGTCTCTGGAACTGCCAGTCTGCTGTAAACAAAGCAGATTTTCTTTCATCTATTGCTACTCATTCAAGTCTCAACCTTATGGCCCTAACTGAGACTTGGATCAAACCTGAGGACACTACCACTCCTGCAGCCCTCTCCACTAATTTCAATTTTTCCCACACCCCACGCCCGATTGGGAGGGGTGGAGGAACGGGTATACTTATTTCTAAAGAATGGAAATTTTATGGTCTACCATCTCTTACCAGCAACAGTTCATTTGAATCACACGCAATTACTATTACCCACCCTGTTACAATCCATTTTGTAGTTATTTATTATCCCCTAGGTCAACTGGGTAACTTCTTAGATGAGTTGGATGTGTTATTCTCAAACTTCCCTGAGGACGGTATTCCTTTGGTACTACTTGGTGACTTCATAATCCACCTAGATAAACCACAGGCTGCTGACTTCAACACTGCCTCATTTGACCTCAAGCGCTTGTCAACTACAGCTACTTACAAATCAGGTAACCAATTGGACCTTTTCTACACGCGCTACTGCTCAACTGACAACACTTTAGTTACACCGTTGCACACCTCAGACCACTTCCTCATCACTTCTAACCTCACACTGACTCCGGACACAACACACACTCCTCCGCAGGTCACCTTTCGGCGTAACCTATGCTCGCTCTCTCCCACTCGCCTATCCTCTATGGTTTCATTCTCACTTCCTCCACCCTTCTCAGTTTTCAGCACTGGACACAAACACTGTTTCTGACATTTTTTGCTCCACTCCATCATCTTGCTTAGACAACTTTTGCCCCCTTTCATCCAGACCAGCACGCACCACCTCCTCTGCCCCCTGGCTGTCTGATGTTCTCTGGGAACATCGCTCTAGACTCGGCTGCAGAGAGGAAGTGGCGCAAATAAAAAAAACTCTACTGACCTTAGTGTATATCAGTCACTCCTCTCCTCCTTCTCTGCAAGTGTCTCCACTGCTAAAACAACATACTACCACAACAAAATTAACAACTGTTCTGACTCTCGCATAGTTTTCAAAACCTCTTCTCTACTTTGTCCTCCTCCACCCCCTCCTTCGTCAACTCATACTGCTGATGACTTTGCAATATTCTTCATAAATAAAACAAGAACCATCAGCGACCAATTCTCTACACCACAAACTGAGTATTTGTGGTTAGGAAGTTTTTGTCATTCTCTTTCCTCCTCTCCACTCTCGGAGGCAGATGTTTCTAAACTTATCCTTTCCAATCATCCTACTTCCTCCCAGCTTGATCCTATCCCCACTCACCTCCTTAAGGCCATTTCTTCTTCAGTTATACCCGCGCTCACTCACAGTATCAACACCTCTCTTCACTCTGGTACATTTCCCACAGCATTCAAGCAGGCTTGGGTAACCCCACTCACTGCCTAAGAAACCCTCTCTAAATCCAGCACATTTAGAAAACTACAGACCGGTATCCATTCTTCCGTTCATTGCAAAGACACTTGAGCGAGTTGTGTTCAACCAACTCTGTTTCTTGCACAGAACAACCTCCTGGACAGCAACCAATCTGGCTTCAAAAGCGGCCACTCAACTGAGGTAGGTCCTTCAGGGTGCCTTGGATGGGTGAGATTTCTAAGTCACAACTTCTTGCTACTGGGGTTCCTCAAAGCTCAGTGCTTGGACCAATTCTCTTCTCCATCTACATGTCATCTTTAGGATCTGTCATTCAGAAGCATGGCTTTTCCTATCATTGCTATGCTGATGACACTCATCTCTACTTCTCATTCCAACCAGATGATCCGACAGTAGCTGTTCGCATTGCAGCCTGTCTGACAGACACTTCTGGCTGGATGAAGGTTCATCACCTTCAACTCAACCTTGCTAAGACAAAACTGCTCGTGGTCTCAGCCAACCTTGCTAAGACAGAACTGCTCATGGTCTCAGCCAACCCAGCACTTCATCACAACCTCTCTATACAGATAGGTTTGTCAAACTTAACTCCTTCCAGGACAGCCAGGAACCTTGGAGTTGTGATGGATGATTTAAGCTTATGGTTAAGCTTCACAGACCATATTATGGCCTTTCGCACCGCAGGAACCTTTTCATAGTACCAGAACTAATTGTGGAACTACCCACTTTTCGGCATGTTCGCACCGCCGGAACTGGGAGTGATTTTAGTACCGGACTGCCTTTTTCGAGAACCAAATTAGCTCCTACTCTGGAGCAGGGTCTAACCAGCACAACTGGTACTAATCGTGACGTAAGTAGACATTGATTGGCCAAACGCGTATGAAAACGCCCTCACCCGCCATGATTTAAAACTCTGTAAACATTGTGTAAACATTGTGTCAACTTATTTCGCAAGTATGGAGAACAGTGATAGATGGACGGACACTGAAGTGCAGGCACTTGTAGCAAATGTAGCACTGCCAGTTGTCGTTGGAGATTCTTAGTCCTCCTTTCCGTTCTTTCAATCGCTTTACGTTTATGTCGACATTCCATGTCCATTATTGTGAAACCCGCAAGACACAATAAAAACACAGCTCTGATCACAGCGTCCTCCATCCTCCTGTTGTTAACGTAGTTCTTTGTTTCCATTGTTGAACGCCGCGCTCAAATGGCTTTGCTGTCGACCACCTTACGTCACTTCCTAGTACACACTCTCGGTGCAAATGCAACACTTTAAATGGTACTGGGAAATAGTTTGCGTAAAATCGTCCCAGTACTTTAGTACCGTACGTTTATGGCGCTTTTCCACAGCTCGGTACGGTTCACTTTTGGGGGGTTTTCCACTGGGTACAGTACCTGGTACTTTTTTTAGTACCACCTCGGTTGGGGTTCCAAGCGTACCGTACCGTTACCAAAACGTGACGTGTAAACTCTGCTGATCACGGATTGGCCGGAGAGAATCGTCACTACCTGCGTCACTGAACTTGCGACACAAACACAAAAGAAGCGCTAGATTTAAATCAGCACAGCCAGCGAAGGATCGAACGCAACTGTTTTGAATGAGCGCACCTTTTTTTAACAACCAAAAAGTGGCTGTTCCCCCTGTTGAGGAAGTACAGACATTCCTCTTGTTGATAGCAGAGGATCGGATCCAGCGAGAGCTTGATGGGGTGATGCGGAATGAAAAAGTTTTTTAGGAGTCGTGGCAGTAGAGGCGGCGCAACTATAACGACATGTGAATAATCCCGCCCATTCTAAAGCGATACTAAACTGCAGTGGAAACGCAAACCGAGCCGAACCGAGCCGTACCACGCAGTGGAAAAGCGCCATTAGTTCTGGAACTAAAGTGGTGCGAAAGGGCCTATAGCTACAACGGCCCAGTCCTGCAGGTATGCCTTATACAACATTAGGAAGATTAGACCCTTCCTAACAGAGCAGACTGCACAACTCTTTGTCCAAGCTCTGGTTCTCTCCAGACTGGACTATTGTAATGCTCTCTTGGCGGGCCTTCCTGCATGTACCATCAAGCCTCTGTAACTTATCCAGAATGCAGCAGACAGAGTGGTCTTCAATTAACAGAAAATAGCTCGTCACACCTCTCTTCATCAGCTTGCACTGGCTGCCAATAGCCATTCGCATCAAATTCAAGGTAGTAGGGGAATGGTACACAGATCTCACGGTTCGGTATGTACCTCAGTTCGGGGGTCACGGTTCGATACGATTTCTGTACAACAGGAAAAAGAGAAAAAAAATCTACTATGCTCGGTTTATTTTCATTTATTTTGAACAGACAGTAGTACAAGTTATTTTTTCCACCTACATGTGAAAATACTAAATTACATTATATTATATATATATATATAAAATCTACAGTACATATATACATACAAGGAATACATTCTTGAAATATATTTGATTTAGTTTACAGATAAACGAGAAAGTTTTTTTTTTAATTAATTAACTCTTAATTTGTTCACAGAAAGGAAACTCAAATGGCAGAAAGCGACATCCTATTTGTTTTCTTTAATTTACAAAAGCACAATGTTTTGTTTTCATTGTGAGTGTACACAAATAAAAGCAGACCTTTATACAGTGATGCATTATTAATAAGACAACAAGTGTTTAAAGTTGATTCTGCTGGTATAAGGAAACCGTTGAAGTGACGGCACGCACGCACGCACACACACACACACACACAAAACACATCAGTTCCAGCATTGCTAACTTGACAGCGCAGTTGGTACTTTATCAAAATAAAATACAGTGAACCAAACATCAGCGTGCCCGCCTCTGTGTCACTGTTGGAATGCGACTGAAGTACAAAACCTATAATTTACATAATAAATAATAGTTTAGCATTCAGAAACATTACATCGCAAATTTGGAAATATTATGGAATTTTGGGATTTTTGCCGAATGAGAGAGGTAGGATACACAAGCACAAAGCTCCATTTCGCAAACAAGCCTTTAAAGTATACTGCTTTGTCAGTCTGTGAGACGCATTCTGAGTTAGCACATGGTCACCGTCTAGTGGGCTTTGGTTTCAAATGCGCTGTTTTCAAAATTCATTGCTGCGGGCGCCCCCTTCTGGATTGGGGGGTGAATTGCCTGTATTCATTGTAAGGCCTCATGCACCGAACTGAGATGCCTGTACAGTGATGGTTCGGTACGAATACATGTATCGTTCCACCCCTACAAGGTACAGATGCTTGCCTACAAGACGACCACTGACGCTGCACCAATATACCTAAACTCGCTAGTTCAGACCTATGCGTCCTCCAGAAGCTTGCGTTCTGCAAATGAACAGTGCCTCGTGGTGCCATCCCAAAGAGGCACAAAATCACTCTCACGGACCTTTTCA
>NW_015507140.1:80628-88329 GCF_001515645.1 Sinocyclocheilus grahami
AGATAAACGAGAAAGTTTTTTTTTTAATTAATTAACTCTTAATTTGTTCACAGAAAGGAAACTCAAATGGCAGAAAGCGACATCCTATTTGTTTTCTTTAATTTACAAAAGCACAATGTTTTGTTTTCATTGTGAGTGTACACAAATAAAAGCAGACCTTTATACAGTGATGCATTATTAATAAGACAACAAGTGTTTAAAGTTGATTCTGCTGGTATAAGGAAACCGTTGAAGTGACGGCACGCACGCACGCACACACACACACACACACAAAACACATCAGTTCCAGCATTGCTAACTTGACAGCGCAGTTGGTACTTTATCAAAATAAAATACAGTGAACCAAACATCAGCGTGCCCGCCTCTGTGTCACTGTTGGAATGCGACTGAAGTACAAAACCTATAATTTACATAATAAATAATAGTTTAGCATTCAGAAACATTACATCGCAAATTTGGAAATATTATGGAATTTTGGGATTTTTGCCGAATGAGAGAGGTAGGATACACAAGCACAAAGCTCCATTTCGCAAACAGTTGAGCGCACAAGCCTTTAAAGTATACTGCTTTGTCAGTCTGTGAGACGCATTCTGAGTTAGCACATGGTCACCGTCTAGTGGGCTTTGGTTTCAAATGCGCTGTTTTCAAAATTCATTGCTGCGGGCGCCCCCTTCTGGATTGGGGGGTGAATTGCCTGTATTCATTGTAAGGCCTCATGCACCGAACTGAGATGCCTGTACAGTGATGGTTCGGTACGAATACATGTATCGTTCCACCCCTACAAGGTACAGATGCTTGCCTACAAGACGACCACTGACGCTGCACCAATATACCTAAACTCGCTAGTTCAGACCTATGCGCCCTCCAGAAGCTTGCGTTCTGCAAATGAACAGTGCCTCGTGGTGCCATCCCAAAGAGGCACAAAATCACTCTCACGGACCTTTTCATGGACTGTCCCCAGCTGGTGGAACGACCTGCCTATCTCAATCCAAGCAGCTGAGTCTTTAGCCATTTTCAAAAAACATCTAAAGACATTTTTTGCCATCACCTGACCAATTAATACTAGCACTTTCCTATTCCATTCTATTCATTTTGGTCTAATTTATTTATTTTTAAAAATCCTTGCTATGTGCACTGTGCTAGACTAACTGAGACTTGTCACAGCACTTGTATATTGTTGCTCTCTCGTTGGTCTGTTTGCTTCTACTCTGTAAGTCGCTTTGGATAAAAGCGTCTGTCAAATGACTAAATGCAAATGTAAATATTAGTGTTACTGTGACATAACTGTGACACTTATACACATTCACTTATTGAACTTTTCCCAATCTATAATGCCAGACTAAAATATGTTGAGTGCAACATTTTGAAATATGATAGGCAACCTTTCATTGCATCTAAATGTTGTAGGACTCGTCTGTATTTATTACATTTATTTTTTATTCGATATTTTGTAACACTGCATTTGTAACTTAAGTAATCAAATTACATTAATTTAAAATGTAACGCATTACTTCACTGCGTTACCAGGAAAAGTAATTAGAATACAGTTAGTTACTGTGTAACTCGTTATACCCATCTCTGGTCATTTGTAATGTATACCTAAAACACTTTTAAACCACTCTATAGAAGACTATACACAGTACAGTTTTCATTCATGTAATGTACATCAGTCAGATGATTCTTCACAAAAACACAATTTATGTCTTCATGTGTAAAACTTTTTCAGTTAGTCCAATATTACATTCAGTAATGGTGCAAAAACAGTAATCATTTTTCATAATGTTGATAATGTGTAGTTTCTTTCAATACGCTGGTGTTGAGACATAATAAATGGAATAAACTGCTTTTTGGGAAAATAGATATAATTTCAGAATCAGAAAGAGCGTTTTTGCCAAGTGTGTTTACACACACACACACACACACACACACACAAGGAATTTGTCTTGGTGTTAGGAGCTTACAGTACAGGAAGTACAAACATAGTCCAGACATACATAGAATTAAGGTAATAAAACACTAATATTAGAGAGAATAGACAATAAATTATAAACAACATTAGTAATGAAAATATACATAAGGAAAATGTCCACAAACAGAACTGTGAATGTGCATATGTGCTATTTACAGATGAAGGTTTGATTAGTTATTTACAGATGTGCAGTACTGAGGTGAGTTATGTGTTGTTCAGAGCTTTCTGACCCTCCATAGACAGCAATGCAACTGAAATGTTCCCAGGCCCAGAAACGAAGTAAGGACATCAGGTGCAGAGGAAAGCACATGCATGCGTCGTGGTTCTCTCCATAATGGCGGATGTGATTTTGAGAAGAATTGTTGAATAAAGTCAATATTTTTGTTTTCTTGGCACACTAAAAGTATTCTCGTAGCTTCGTAAAAAAATCACGGTTGAACCACTGATGTCACATGGACAGTTTTACCAACGTCCTCACTTCGTTTCTGGGCCTGGGAACATTTCAGTTGCATTGCTGTCTGTGGAGGATCAGAAATCTCTCGGATTTCATCAAAAATATCTTAATTTGTGTTTTGAAGATGAACAAAGGTCTTAGGGGTTTGGAATAACATGAGGGTGAGTAATTTCTGGGTCAACTATCCCTTTAATGTTACACATGATGTGGACTCGACCATACTCTGTAAATTTCCTGAGTCCAAAATGTCTGAGTCCATGTTTAATCCGTTGTTAATAATCGAGTCCAAGATCGAGTACCCCAACTCTAATGGTGCCACACAGCACCTTCTCAATATAGAATCCTGCTGAATATACACCAGAGTCTCCTGGTCTTCACTTCTGAGCTTCCTACACATCATAACATTATTACAGGATTCCTGTCTGAGAAACTCATTCCACACTGATGACAAAACAGTTATCTCAAACGAATCCTCGTGTTGATCAAGCTTGTGTTTAATAAATGCAGTGTAATTTTTTCATGTGCCTTTTAAGGTTTCCTTTTTGAGTAAAACTTTTTCCACACTGTTGGCAGGTGAAGGGACTCTCTCCAGTGTGAACTCTCATGTGGACTTTAAGGCTTTCATGTAGATCGAAACTCTCTCCACACTGAGGGCATGTATAAGGCTTTTCTCCAGTGTGAATTCTCATGTGTCTATTAAGGAATCCTTTTTTAATGAAGCTTTTTCCACACTGTTGGCAGATAAAACGACTCCCTCCAGTGTGAACTCTCATGTGCACTTTAAGGTATCCATGTTGATAAAAACTCTTTCCACACTCAGGGCAGGTGTAAGGCTTGTCTCCAGTGTGAATCCTCATGTGCCTGTTAAGGTTTACTTTTTGAGTAAAACTCTTTCCACACTGTTGGCAGGTGAAAGGGCTCTCCCCAGAGTGAACTCTCATGTGGTCATTAAGGTTTCCTTTTCTATTGAATATTTTTCCACATTGTTGGCAGGTGAAAGACTTCCCTCCAGTGTGAATTCTCATGTGCCTGTAAAGGTTTCCTTCATGAGTGAAACTGACTCCACACTGTTTGCAGGTGTAAGGCTTCTCTCCAGTGTGAATTCTCATGTGCACTTTAATGTTTCCAAGTTGATCAAAACTCTTTCCACACTCAGGGCAAATGTGAGACTTGTCTCCAGTGTGAATCATCATGTGCCTGTTAAGGTTTACTTTTTGAGTGAAACTCTTTCCACACTTTTGGCAGGTAAAAGGCTTCTTTCCAGTGTGAACTCTCATGTGGTCATTAAGGTATCCTTTTCTATTGAAACGTTTTCCACACTGTTGGCAGGTGAAAGGCTTCCCTCCAGTGTGAATTCTCATGTGCACTTTAAGATTTCCATGTTGATCGAAACTCTTTCCACACTCAGGGCAGGTGTAAGGCTTGTCTCCAGTGTGAATTCTCATGTGCCTGTTAAGGTTTACTTTTTGAGTAAAACTTTTTCCACACTGTTGGCAGGTGTAAGGCTTCTTTCCAGTGTGAACTCTCATGCAGACTTTAAGGTTTCCATGTTCATCAAAACTCTTTTCACAGTGAAAAGGGGTGAAATAACTTTCAGTTCCTGTTTTATGAGCTGTTTTCTGAGAGAAAGTCTCTTTAATCTGTGGCCAACTGAAAGATTCTGCTCCGGTTTTAAAATCATGATGAGTCTCATATTCCGTTTCATTCGATACTATGCGCTCCTCTTTCAGCGGCATGAGGTCTATGGTGAAAAAAGACAAATGTAAGTTAGCCCAGTTAAATAGCACAAAAAAACAGACGTCAAAACATTTACCAACATGTATGCTAGAGAGTATATCCACTAATCTATTGAAGGAGGTGATGCATTTAATTTTAGAAACTCTTCTCAATATTGTTAACACTTTTCTTTTTTAGGACACCTCCCAAAAAGGTTCAAGCTGGCAATTATTAAATGCTTTATCAAAAACAAGCACAGTTTGGCCCAGGACAATTGGTTAATTATAGATCCAGATAGCAAAATTCCTGAGGCCCAGATCAGGCCCACACCTGACACTTTCATCTGGCCCACATACCACGTGGAATGATGGCAATTTGGTGGTCCGCTCCTGTTTGCCAGAATTGGGCCACAAGCAAGCCAAAAGAAGGCCCAATGTCAGCCATGAATAAACCAAATAAAGCAGAACTGGCCTAAATTTTGGGCCACATCGATTTTAATTATGGCCCAGATCCAACACCTTACTCCAGCCCACATACTGTCAAGAATGATGGCATTTGAGCGGTCCGCTTCTGTTTGCCAAATTTGGGCCAAGAACAAGCCATAGGTAGGCCGCATGTCAGCCATGAAAATAAATAAATAAAATAAACCAGAACTGGCCCAAATCTGGGCCACATTTATTTTAATTCAGGCCCCGATCCGGCCCAGATCTAACACCTTGTTCCAGCCCACATACTGCGTGGAATAATGGCATTTGGGCAGTCCAGTTCTGTTTGCCAGATTTGGGCCTCAGGTAAGACTTAGCATTGCTGCATGTAAGCCAACCAAATAAACCAAAACTGGCCCTAATGTGGGCCAGAGTTGATTTTTATTGTCTTCCCCACATTCCTTATGTGGCCCACATGCTGCATGGAATGGTGGCATTTTGGTAGTGGTCCACAAGCAGGTCACTACACAGCCACATTTTAGCTAATAATGAACAAAATAAACCATAAATATACATTATCTGGGCCACACTAAGCCTTAAGTGAGTTGTGCATCAGCAATACTCAATATTGTAAAGAGAAATAAATGTTCATAAATGTTCAAATAAGTTCCAGAAATGGGTCGGGATTATTTAATCAAGTAGGACACAAGTTTCGCACAAGCAGCAATTAAAATGTCACAGATAAATATTCAAAGACACATCCCAATACTTTAAAAACTGTTCCTCACAAGTTTGAACTTAAATGCTTCTCACGCAGACTCTACCTACACAGTAAGTATGCGAGTGTCATAGCTACGCTGTGTTAAAGAGCGCACGACGAAGATGAAAGGTTATATATCATAAGTCTTTAATCCAACAAGGGTCAATCCAAACACAATGTAGCACAGCAACATTTAAGACATGTAGACATAAGTTCCTGTATGTTCACTTTGAGTTTGTCTGGTCTTAAGTACTCAGACCAAACAATGATAACTAGGCACACCTGAACAGAATAATACAATCAATACAACAAGGGAAACGGTGCAAAAGGAAAACAAAGTCCAAATTAACAGAAACCGTGACAGTAAGAGTACAATCATTGTAGTGGACTTCTGTTTTTATGCTGCACAGTACACATATAAAAAAACTGCCATTAAATGCATTTTTCAAAAAATTAATTGCTGCGTATGTAGCCTTCTTAAGACTCACATCCAGATCACCCTGCATCAGTTAACTGTGTTGCATCCTACTAAAAGTAGCCAAATTCTATTAGGCCATATTTACAATTTCAAGCTTCCATTTCAATTAGCCAGTGTCAAGTGTTACATCTAGTGATGGCGAAGTGAAGCGTTCTGAACCAGTGAAGCTTTCATCACAATTGTAACGGAAAAAGGTCAATTACTCGAAGCTTTTTAAAACGGTTTATGCTGTGGCCATCTAGTGGTCATAAAAATAAATAACACCTTACAAAGTGTTATCACATCTGGTTCTACAACTGATTTTTTTTTTTGTACATGTTACATTTCATATAAATAATGTTTATTGTCAAAGTCATTCATTTGTGTCGGTGTACTGGCACAAAAGTAAGTAAAATAAATAAAGCATAAATTAAATCTATGATCTTTTTATTTTAACTCTGGTCATAAAATATCAGTCTAAGTGCTGAGGCAAAATTAATTTTTGAGCACAATATATAAATTACGATTAAAAAAACAATGCTAACACATTATAATGTAATATAATGTAAAGGAAACAGCGCTGAGGTTCGCTTCATTTGAACCAGATACTGAAGCAGTCACGTGGTTTTCAGGCGAATGAAGTAGATCACGTGCTTTTCTCAAAACGAATCAAGCTCCGATACAGTGCTTTAAAGTGAAATGTGTTGTTTTTTTTATACAAGCTTCGGTGTTGAACATAACATCACTAGTTACATCCAAGAAGTGGCCTCACTTGTCAAGTGTTAAAACCAGAAGTGGTCCTCATCTGTTTTATAATATATGGGGCATATTTGCCATGTCAAATGTGGGACAAGTTGGCTTACACACTGATTAGCCAATGCTGACTGTCTCGTATATTTGCCAAAAGTGGCCCAAATTTTTATTCATTATTTGGGCAATATTTTTCATTTTATATGCGGGCAACATTTGCCGCATCATATTTAGACTCACAGCCACATTAGCCAGTGCTTACCATGCCATGTCTTGGCCAAAACTGGCCCAGATACGTTTGAGGATAACTGGGCCACATTTGTAGCATCATATGTGGGCCACTTTAGGCTCACAGCTACATTAGCCAATGTTCACTGTGCCATATCTTTGCCAAAACTGGCCCAGATACGTTTTAATGTACCTGGGCCACATTTGCTGAAACATATGTGGATCACATCCTGATTAGCCTTCGTCGATAATGGCACATTTTTGCCAAAGGTGGCCCACATTTGGTTGGCACTATTTGGGCCATAATCACCGTTTACCACATGGGCCACTTTAGGGTCACCTTCAGATTACACATTGCCGTCAACACCGCATCTTTACCTACAGAGGCCCACATGTGATTTGGTACATTTGGGCCATTTTTGCTGTTTTACATATGGGCCACTTCAGACTTACATTCATTTTGTCCGGGCCATAAGGCGGCCAGCAGTGCCATATCATTGCCTTAAAGGGGTCCTATTATGCGTTTTCACTTTTTTAATTTTAGTCAGTGTGTAGTGTGTATGTTTGGGCATTAAAAAGATCTAGAAAGTTACAAATCTCAAAGTCCACTCCAAAGGGAGATATTTAGTTTTTTAAAAATCCCTTTTCAAGAACTACAGCAAACGGCTCGTTTGGACTACAGCGTTTGGTTTCCAGGCTTTGTGATGTCACAAAGCGGCTCATTAGAATCTCATTACAAATAATTCCCGCCTACAGAAATTGTAATGGTTGGGGGGTGGGGAGGGGCGAGGTCGTGGTTAGAGCGCTTGGTTGAGTGAGCGCATCAGACGAGACGACGACGACGAAGTGCTGCTGCAGAGTTAGTGCGTCAGAGAAAACCAAGAAGAAGAGCTGCTGTGCTGTAGCCTCAAATTTTTGGCATGTCTAGAACAGCGGTTCTCA
>NW_015507140.1:88496-90911 GCF_001515645.1 Sinocyclocheilus grahami
CAGTCCTCGCGTACCCCTGCTCTGCACATTTTGTATGTTTCTCTTATTGCTTCATACGTTTGCTATATTTGACTGTAAGTGCCCTGCGAAGTGGACATTACCGGATATTCCTCCATGATTCCAGTTTGAAGGGAGCGTATATGTTCCATACAAAGGGCATTTAAGTGTGCGAGACGTGAATTTAAATTGTATTTATTTACAGAGGTATATTATGTCCCATGTCATGCTTCTCTAGTAAGTTTAGTTTGTGTGTGAAGACGCTGCAGGCAGCGGCGCAGCGCAAATCTGTAAACAAGTAAACTTCAACGGATTTCCCCTGCTCAGGGAGTAGGGAGCAATGGACACTGTGTAGGGAGCATGTCAATCGGAACACAGTTCATGCACGGAGCTCACTTCTAACGAGATGATCTGAATCAGGTGTGTTAACAAAGAGAGACGTGCAAAACATGCAGAGTGGGGGGTACGCGAGGACTGGGATTGAGAACCGCTGGTCTAGAACAATTCTTACAAGTACAACACGACGTAGCTGGACGCCACCGGTGTGCCTACACTCATAGAAAATAATGTATTTTAATTTTAAAGATGTGGCGCGACGCTGCGCTTCTCGTCCGGTGTGCGACTGCCTGAAACGCTGTTTTTTTTTCACTTCCGAAAGCGGATGATGTGGTTGCAATTTATTTTTAACTCTGTTCCTGAGCATTATAACCCCAATTTGCTATTGTGTGCTGCGCATTTTACTGAGGACAGCTTCCACAACACGAGTGAGAAGTAGTGTTGGGTCGGATGCATAGGGTAAGCTTAAGGGTCTGTCACATGATGAACGAATGACTCGAAAAACCCGAAGACTCGATGGATGAACTAATCAATTCTCTTTCCAGCTCAGACTGCTTTAGTTAAGTTTATGGGGCTGTCACGTGATGAACGAACGACTCAAACCTGAAGACTTGTCAGATAAGAGCTGAGGTGAGCTAATCATAGACTGAAGACCCAGGTAAACAATGAATTAATCTTTTCTGTTTCTTATTGCAGTTTTGTATTGTTTGTAGTAATAGTGTGATCAACGTTTGCGTTAGTAGACGTGTTAGGGAAGTAACACGTAACATTTTAATTGTATTTTGCTAAAATTAACGAAATGACTCGAAAAAAGATTTGTTCATTTTGCTGAACGAGACTCAAATGTCCGAGTCGGTAAAATGATCCGAACTTCCCATCACAAGTGAGAGGTGCCGGATTCGCCAAAAGCTTTTGTTGAAAGACAGCGCAAGAGGCGGGGCAGTACTGAAACACTGTCTAAGCTGTTCGCCAATCACAACGCACTGGGACAGCTAACCAATCACATCACATTTTGTTTTTCGGAAGGCAAACCTTTATCAAAGCCGGAACTAATCGAGCTGTTTGTGCCAGTCTGGGGAGAAAGGTATTTTAATAATGTAAATTATGTGAAAAATAATGAATTTTTCGAACCACCAAGGTCATTTCTTACAATGTAAAGTAGTGAGTGTACAGCTTGTATAACAGTGTAAATTTGCTGTCACCTCAAAATAACTCAACCCACAGCCATTAATGTCTAAACCGCTGGCCACAAAAGTGAGTACACGCCTAAGTGAAGATGTCCAAATTGGGCCCAATTAGCCATTTTCTCTCCCCGGTGTCATGTGACTTAGGGCTGAATGATTAATTGCATTTGCGATAATATCACGATAATGAAAAATTTTGATTTTTCAATCACAGAGGCTGCGATTACACGGTCACGTGACAGGCGAGAGTAAAGAGGTGTGTTCGACTTGAAGATCAGACAAGTACTTGAAGATGTATGACAAGTACGGCGAGCGAGAGAAAGCATAAGGAGACGTCCGCTCTCTCTTATAGCTCTCGCAGTACTTTGATGACACACACCCATCGGTCTAAGCAGCGCTGCTTCAAGTCGAGCGCGGGCCATCAGCAGAAAAAGCAAAGAAATAAGTAAACAGCCAAAGGACGTAACTTAGAATGGGAGATGGATCGGTTTGTGAAAGGGAAGAGAAAAGCCATAGATGAAGTCACACAGACCCAGGCAGGTGCTGGTCATTTAAAAGCTAAATGCAGAAAATATGACGAGGTATATCTTGCTCTCGGCTTCACTCACTGTGTCTATACCGGACGCTACAGATTTTAACTTTGTGTCAGTACGTCATAAATAGAACAAGGCATCAGTTTAATGTCGCGCCACATCCAGTGTACACAGCATCACTGATTATAATGGGTTCTACTGTATTTTGCCGCTCGCGTCCGGTGTAGACACGGTGTTTAGTGTCGTTGGTGAGGAGGAAAGCCTGTGTGTGTCCTATGTCCTATGCACAGCATGAAACCCACAAAAAATAAATAAATAACAGAGAGAGAATAATAATAATAATAATAATAATAATATAATAATAA